>NW_026739283.1:0-28756 GCF_963082655.1 Stomoxys calcitrans | reverse complement strand
TATATACGACAGCTATATCTAAATATAGACCAATCTGAACCATATAGAGTACGGATATCGTTTGTCTTGCTGGAACCACATATCATGCAAATCAAGCTCTTGCATTTTGGGCAAAAAAAGGTTATTACCATCTCACGTTAGCGCTTACCATTCACAGTTACGTTACGTTTTGCATCATGTTTGAAGAAGTACGGTTCAATGATGCTACCAGCCCATAAACCGCTCCAAACTGTGACTTTTTATACACACCACCAAAGGATGGTGGTATATTCATTTTAGCGTTTGCAACACATCGATATATCCATTTCCGACCCTATAAAGTATATATATTCTTGATCAGCGTAAAAATCTAAGACCATCTACCCATGTCCGTCCGTCCGTCTGTTGAAATCACGCTATAGTCTTAAAAAATAAAGATATTGAGTTGAAACTTTGCACAGATTCTTTTTTTGTCCTTAAGCAGGTTAAGGTCGAAGATGGGCTATATCGGACTAATATCTTGATATAGCGCCCATATAGACAGATCCGCCGATTTAGGGTCTTAGACCAATAAAAGCCACATTTATTATCCGATTTTGCTGAAATTTGAGACAGAAAGTTGTGTGTTAGCCCCCTCGATATCCTTCGTCAATTTGGCCCAGATCGGTCAGATTTGGATATACATAGCTGCCATATAGACTGATCTGCCGTTTTAGGGTCTTAGGCCCATAAAAGCCACATTTATTATCCGAAATAGCTAAAACTTGGGGCAGTGGTTGTGTTAGGCGCTTCGCCATCCTTCATCCATTTGGGCCAGATCGGTCCAGATTTTGGATATAGCTGCCATATAGACTGAACTGCCGATTTAGGGTCTAAGGCCCATAAAAGCGAAATTTACTATCCGATTTTGCTGAAATTTGGACAGTGAGTTGTGTTAAGCCCCTTCATATCCCTCATCAATTTGGCCCGGATCGGTTCAGATTTGGATATAGCTGCCATATAGACTGATCTGCCGATTTAGGGTCTTACGCCCATAAAAGCCACATTTATTATCCGATTTAGCTAAAACTTGAGGCAGTAGGTTTTGTTAGGCCCTTCGTCATCCTTCATCAATTTGGCCCAGATCGGTCCAGATTTAGATATAGCTGCCATATAGACTGATCTGCCGATTTAGGGTCTTAGGCCCATAAAAGCCACATTTATTATCCGATTTAGCTGAAATTTGGGACAGTGAGTTGTGTTAGGCCCTCCATATTCCTCATCAATTTGGCCCAGATCGGTTCAGATTTGAATATACCTGCCATATAGACTGATCTGCCGATTTAGGTCTTAGGCCCATGAAAGCCACATTTATCAATCGATTTAGCTGAAATTTATGACAGTGAGTTGTCTTAGGCCCTTCGACATCCTTCATCAATTTGGCCCAGATCCGTTCAGATTTGGAAATAGCTGCCATAATAGACTGATCTCTAGATTTAAGGTTTGGGCCCACAAAAGGCTCATTTATTGTCCGATATCGCCGAAATTTGGGACAGATGAGTTGTGTTAGGCCCTTCGACATTCTCCTTCAATTTGGCTCAGATCGGTACAGATTTGGATATAGCTGCCATATAGACCGATCTCTCGATTTCAGGTTTCGGTCCCATAAAATGCTCATTCATTGTCCGATGTCGTCGAAATTTGAGGCAGTGAGAGTTGTTTTAGGCTCATCGACATTTTTCTGCAACTTGCTTAAATCAGTCCAGATTTGGATATAGCTCCCACATAGACCGATATCTCGATTTTAAGGCTTGCCTGCATAAAAAGGCGCATCTACCCGAGGTGGTGGATACTCCAAAGTTCGGACCGGCCGAACTTAACGCCTTTTTACCTGTTTTAAGTTCTTACAGTTCTGTACACGGCTCTTTATTTATCTAAGTTATTAGCGAGCCCGGATTACCATTGCGGGGGTTTATGTTAAACATTTTAAATTATTTCCTCTAAAAAAATATTTTTTGTGAAGATCAAGTATTCATTATGACAACTAATTAACTTTCGCAACATCCCCCCACTTACTGTGTCAAGTTATTTTGTTGGTATCATTTTAACTAGTTTAGTCTGTTTGCTGCATGGTCCGTCGTTGTTGTCTTTCAGTCCAAAAATGCCTTTGTTTTGCACTTCCGTCTACGTTGACAATTTACCATAATTTACATTAAAATATTTTATTCGTTGTGTTGTTTTCCCCGTCGTCTTCCATTCACTCACTCACTCGCTTATTCATTCATTCATGGCGTTCTTCTTGGATGGCATCTGCATTACAAGCATTGGGATAGCATTTTTAATTTCCCCCCTACAAAAAAAGGAGAACTAAAAGTGAAGGCACCAACTCAACGATATCAACGACTAAGCCTGCCCCCCAACATATAGTCCTCACATTTCGTTGCATTTGGGCAAATTTTAAGAAAATTTTCGTGTCATATCCCATTGTGTTGAAGTCTCCGCCTTCTACTCCAAGTACTCCTACTCTACTCATGAATTCCTGGATGACAATGACGTTGTTTGGGTGTAAAGTGTATTATTGTCTGAAAGATGTTTTTAATTTGTTTTCCACTCTCCCTCTCTGCTGTTCGGTGAATCTATTTTTGCAAAATAAGGGTCCTGAAGCTGAGGCTGATACTGATGTTGTTGCCCGTTTTTGCTTATCATGGTAATATTGTTGTTGTCGTTCAATGTTGGTGTTGCTGTTGCCTTTTTTGCAATGATTATTGTTGTTGCTGCTGCTTTTCTTGTTGATGTAATTACAATTTATGCAAAATGCATTTTTTGCCTTTGGGGCATGTGCTCTCTTTCTAATTTAATGATTTTTGCATCATTGTTGTCGACATCGTATCGGTTGCAGCAACATTTTATTTAATTATTTCAACAACTTGCATATCATATTACAATAAATTTGTATGCTGTATGTTGGGGGATGCTATTTTTGAGATTTAGGCACTTTGGGGTTATTTGTGAATTTTAGTTTTTCTACATAAGGATAATTGCATTTTGTTTTTATACCCACCTCACCGAAGGATGGGGGTATATTCATTTTGTCATTCCGTTTGCAACACATCGAAATATCCATTTCCGACCCTATAAAGTATATATATTCTTGATCAGCGTAAAATCTAAGACGATCTAGACATGTCCGTCCGTCTGTCAGTCTGTCCGTCTGTCTGTTGAAATCACGCTACAGTCTTTAAAAATTGAGATATTGAGCTGAAATTTTGCATAGGTTCTTTTTTCGTCCATAAGCAGGTTAAGTTCGAAGATGGGCTATATCGGACTATATCATGATATAGCCCCCATATAGACCGATCTGCCGATTTAGGTCTAAGGCTCATAAAAGCCACATTTATTATCTGATTTTGCTGAAATTTGGGACAGTGAGTTGCGTTGGGGGCCCTTCGACATCTTTCGTCAATTTGACTCAGATCGGTCCAAATTTGGATATAGCTGCCATATAGACCGATCCTCAGATTTAGGGTCTTAGGCCCATAAAAGCCACATTTTATATCCGATTTGAATGAATTTGGCGCAGTGAGTTTTGTTAGGCCCTCCAACATTCTTCGTCAATTTGCTCAGATCGGTCCAGATTTGGATATAGCTGCCATATAGAGCGATCCTCCGATTATGGTCTTAGGCCCATAAAAGCCACATTATTATCCGATTTTGCTGAAATTTGGGACAGTGAGTTGCGTTGAGTCGTTTGACATCCTTCGTCAATTTGGCCCATATCGGTCCAAATTTGGATATAGCTGCCATATAGACCGATCCTCCGATTTATGGTCTTAGGCCCATAAAAGCCACAATTATTATCCGATTTTACTGAAATTTGGGACAGGGTGAGTTGCGTTGAGTCCTTCGACATCCTTCGTGAATTGGCCCAGATCGGTCCAAATTTGGATATAGCTGCCATAGTCGACCGATCCTCTGATTTATGGTCTTAGGCCCATAAAAAGTCACATTTATTATCCGATTTTGCTGAAATTTGGGACAGTGATTTGAATTAGGCCCTTCAACATCTTTCTTTTATTTGGACCTGATCGGTTCAGATTTGGATATAGCTGCCATATAGACCGATCTCTCGGTTGAACAATGACTTGTAGTTATAGAGCATTTGGTCTAAATCGGATGATATCTATAGAGCTGCTATGGGACATAAGGTATGCATTTTTCACTGTATTTTGACGAAATGTGGTTCACATATATACCCGAGGTGGTGGGTATCCAAAGTTCGGCCCGGCCGAAACTTAACGCCTTCTTACTTGTTATTTTTGTATACTTCCATTTGAACTCATTCATTTATTTCTCTTTAGTTTTTGCAGATTTACTAAAATTCAAATTTGGCCTTTGTTCCATATACTGTGTTATCTTTGAGAAATTTTGTAATATTAAGGCTTTTTGAACTGATGATAAGCTTCGCCCTACATGGCGATATTAATAGCTTGGTAATATATATATAAAAGAAAAACAAGCTTTGCGTAAATTTTCAAAATATCGGGTTGCCCAAAAAGTAATTGCGGATTTTTCACATAGTCGGCGTTGACAAATTTTTTCACAGCTTGTGACTCTGTAATTGCATTCTTTCTTCTGTCCGTTATCAGCTGTTACTTTTAGCTTGCTTTAGAAAAAAAGTGTAAAAAAAGTATATTTGATTAAAGTTCATTCTAAGTGTTATTAAAAATGCATGTACTTTCTTTTAAAAAATCCGCAATTAATTTAAGGCAACCTAACAGTTTTTTGGTGAATTAGGTAAGAAACAAGACATTAAAACCATTTGAAAACACTTTGATTAGTTAAAAATAAAAATAAAATTCTAGGAATTCCTTTTTCTATACTAAACAATATAAAAACAAGTAAAAAGGTGTTAAGTTCGAACGGGCCGAACTTTGTATACCCACCACCTCGGGTATATATGTAAACCACCTTTCGTCAAAGTCCGGTGAAAAATGCATACCTTATGCCTCATAGTAGCTATATCGAAATATGTTAAGATTTGGACCAAATACTTATACTTAGTACAAGTCATTGTTCAATTGTGTATAACAGAATATTGATCTTTTTAATAGCTATATCTAAATATAAATCGATCTATACAACACGGGTGTCACACAGCCTAACATAAGTCACTGTGTCAAATTTCATTGAAATCGTATTATAAATGCGCCTTTTATGGGGCCAAGACTTTGAATCGAGATATCGGTCTATATCTTCAAATCTGGACCGATCTGGGCCAAATTTAAGAAGGATGTCGAAGGGCCTAACGCATCTCTCTGTCTCAAATTTCGGCGACATCGGACAATAAAAGCGCCTTTTATGGCCCCAAAACCTTAAATCGAGAGATCGGTCAATATGGCAGCTATATCCAAATCTGGACCGATCTGTGCCATATGGCAGAAGCATGTCGAAGCGCTTAACCTAATTCAGTGTCCCAAATTTCGGCGACATCGGTCAATAAATGCGCCTTTTATGGCCCCAAAACCTTATATCGAGAGATCGGTCTATATGGCAGCTATATCCAAATCTGGACCGATCTGAGCTAAATTAATGAGGAATGTCGAAGGGTCCAACACAACTCACTGTCCCAAATTTCGGCGACATCGGACAATAAATGCGCTTTTTATGGGCCCAAAACCTTAAGTCAAGAACTCGGTCTACATGACAGCTATATCCTAATCTGAACCGATCTGAGCCAAATTGCAGAAATATTTCGGAGGGCATAACACAACTTACTGTCCCAAATTTCAGCAAAATCGGATAATAAATGTGGCTTTTATGGGCCTAACACCATAAATCGGAGGATCGGTCTATATGGCAGCTATATCCAAATCTGAACCGATCTGAGCCAAATTGACGTACGATGTCGATGGGCCTAACACAATTCACTGTCCCGAATTTCATCAAAATCGTATAATAAATGTGGCTTTTGTAGGCCTAAGACCCTAAATCGGAGGATCGTTCTATATGGCAGCTATATCCAAATCTGAACCGATATGGGCTAAATTAACTATGGTGGAGGGTATAAAAACGAAAATAATTGAATATTTACAAAGAAGACAATAAAACAAAAGCTCGCACCGGCGAGAGTATGATCAAGTCAGCCGACTCAGCTCTCTTCAGAACTTTACAATGACAAGAGAACTAATAGCCTGTAAGGAATTCTGCCACGGAAAGAGGTATTCATTCATTATCCTGTGTTTTCTTCTCGCAATTGAGGAGCAGTGGCACAACAGATGCTCGACCGTCTTCAACTTCACCTCCTCATCGCATAACGTGCAGAAGTTTGCATCTACTTGCCCCCAGCGGGACATCAAAACCTGAGGCTGCAATCATCAAACAGGACTTCTAATGCTTTCGCCGCAGGATAAACAGGGTCCTGTTTCGCGAAATACTCAGCCGCGGGGCTTTGACACCCAACAACCTACAGCACCCGTCCTCGCGTTATTCGCGCAATAACCTTAGATGGCTGACGCTGCAATCACCACTCAAGACTTCTCATGTTTTCTAAGTCCCAGGATAAGCGACGTCCTGTTTCGCGAAATGCTCAGCCACGGGTTCGTTGACACCCTACAACCTACAATATTAGCCAATGCCTTACTCGCGCAATCATCTTAGAAGGCTTCCACCCAACCAGGAAACTCGCAACAATGGAGGGCTCACCAATTCCATAGCAATATCTGCAGCAATCAGCGATCCATTTATGGTTAGCTAGTCGGTCGCTTTATTCACCCGCCACACCTTGGGACCCAGCGGAGCCTGAAAGCTTGAAGCATGGTTCGAAAAGGTTTTTGCATCTTCAAGACCTCATCGTGAAATTCTGGTTGGGCCGTCGCTCCAGCATTGACATCGCCTCCAGTGCCTTGGAAGACGTTGCATCTATCTAAAAGCCTTTAAAATTCTCCTATTTTCAAAGAATTCAATGTAGACTCCTGCTCCTATGTCTCCATCCAATTAAGACCCATCATTGTGTACAGAGGGTACCGCGAATAATGGGGTCTTAGGCCCATAAAAGCCGCATTTATTATCCGATTTTGCTGAAATTTGGGACAGTGAGTTGTGTTTGGCCCTGCAACATCCTTCGTCAATTTGGCTCAGATCGGTCCAGATTTGGATGTAGCTGCCATATAGACAGATCCTCCGATTTTGGGTCTTAGGCCCATAAAAGGCGCATTTATTGTCCGATGTTGCCGCAATTTGGGACAGTGAGTTGTGTTGGGCCCTTTGACATCCTTCGTCAATTTGGCCCAGATCGGTCCTGATTTTAAAATAGCTGCCATATAGACCGATCTCTCGGATTTAGGTTTTGGGGCCAGAAAAAGCGCATTTATTGAGTTGTGTTGGGCCCTTCGACATCCTTCGTCAATTTGGCCCAGATCGGTCCAGTTTTTAATATAGCTGCCGTATAGATCGATCCTCCGATTCGGGGTCTTAGACCCATTATTGAGACAGAATATGTACGCAATGGAATTTAAATGTGTGTGCTTTATATAAATTCAGTATACAGAGTGATATGGAAAATGAAAATTATTTTTTCAATACACAACAATTAATACTAAGGTAACTTAATCAAATTAATTATGTTGAACTAAAGTAGAATAACATAAAGTATTTTCAACATGCCTCAACATTATTAATTTAACAATTAAGTTTAATGCCCATATTATTAGAACAATAAATATGTTTTGGTTTCGGTACTGGTTTTGTTAGAACATCCGCCAACATATCTTGTGTAGGCAAGTACCGCAGCTCAACAACTCCATTTTGTATTGTGTCCTTAATATAATGATACTTGTAGTGGATATGTTTTGTTCGAGAATGATGAGAACCGAACTCTGTCATTTTTTGCGCACTTTGAGAATCAGTATGTATTTTTATTGGTTTGCCATTGAATAATCCAAGTTCTTCAAGTATGTAACTTAAATATGAGGCTTCTTTAGCTGATTCAGTCAAAGCTATATATTCCGCTTCGGCACTAGAATGTGCAACCACCTTTTGTTTTTTGGATTCCCAGGTGACTGCTCCACCTGCTAGGAGAAAACAGAACCCAGTTTGAGATTTCCTATCATTGATATCTTGAGCCCAATTGGCGTCACAGAATCCCATGAGAGGTGCCGAATTCTTTTTATATATTATTGTTGCATTCCTTGTTGTACTCAAGTTCCTTATTACATGCAAAGCAGCATTATAATGTTGTTTCCGGGGGTCTTTTGAAAATTGCGATAACATGTTAACTGCACATGCAATATCTGGTCTACTATGCAATGCTACGTACAATAAATAACCAATTAATTCTTGATAGACTTTTTCATCCACTTTTTCCCTTTCTTCTTCATTGTTTGGGTCCTTTTCTAGTTTCACATTTGCAGACATAGGAATTTTCACAGGTTTGCAGTTTTCTAGCCCGTATTTCTTTACTAACTGCTTAATATATCCTGACTGCGAAATCGATACTTCATTTGGCTTTACATTTACTTCAAGACCAATACAATGTTGTGGTACGCCTAAGTCTTGAATATCAAATTTAGATTGCAGTGCCTTCACAAATTTTTTTGGTCACCATTTGGTTATTACTTGCGATTACTATATCGTCTACATATAGTGCAACAATCATAAGTGTATCTTCACTTTGGACATAATAAATGCACTGGTCATAGTTTGATCGATGTAATCCAAACTCTAAAATTATAGCATCAATGCATTTAAACCAATGTCGTCCTGATTGTTTGAGTCCATAGATGGCTTTTTGCAATTTACACACTTTATGTTTTGTTGCCTCCTGAATAAACATCTCTGGTTGTTCCATGTATAAAGGGTGATTTTTTTGAGGTTAGGATTTTCATGCATTAGTATTTGACAGATCACGTGGGATTTCAGACATGGTGTCAAAGAGAAAGATGCTCAGTATGCTTTGACATTTCATCATGAATAGACTTCCTAACGAGCAACGCTTGCAAATCATTGAATTTTATTACCAAAATCAGTGTTCGGTTCGAAATGTGTTCATTCACCGTAACGTTGCGTCCAACAGCATCTTTGAAAAAATACGGTCCAATGATTCCACCAGCGTACAAACCACACCAAACAGTGCATTTTTCGGGATGCATGGGCAGTTCTTGAACGGCTTCTGGTTGCTCTTCACTCCAAATGCGGCAATTTTGCTTATTTACGTAGCCATTCAACCAGAAATGAGCCTCATCGCTGAACAAAATTTGTCAAAATTTGAACACATTTCGAACCGAACACTGATTTTGGTAATAAAATTCAATGATTTGCAAGCGTTGCTCGTTAGGAAGTCTATTCATGATGAAATGTCGAAGCATACTGAGCATCTTTCTCTTTGACACCATGTCTGAAATCCCACGTGATCTGTCAAATACTAATGCATGAAAATCCTAACCTCAAAAAAATCACCCTTTATTTCTTCGTCCAGTGTGCCATTTAGAAAAACAGTTGATACATCCAATTGTCTTAATTGAAGATTATGCTCCACTGACAAAGCATAAATCAATCGCATTGAAGTTTGCCTTACAACTGGGGCAAATGTATCAACGAAGTCTAAGCCCATGACTTGAGTATAGCCTTTTGCTACAAGTCTCGCTTTTCGTTTTTCAACTGTCCCGTCAGGTTTTATTTTCGACTTGAAACCCCATTTGCAACCGACAGCTTTTCTTCCTTCAGGCAAGTTTGTCAAAGTCCAGGTATTATTCTTCATCAATGACGCGTATTCTGATTCAATTGCTTTACGCCATTCATCTGCATGATTTGATGATAAAGCCTCATTTATTGATCTTGGGTCCATACATTTTTCATCAACCATATTAGACGACTCATCTTTTTTTTTTTAACGTCCACGATCTAAGCCTCTGCTTTATGGATTCAAACTGGTCTTGGTTATTACTTCCAGCATCTCTGACATTCTCGTTTGGAATTTCATTGGAACTCTCACCACTTTGACAGTCTTCATTTGAAAATTCCGAGTTGTCACACTCAGAAAACTCGTCATCCGTCTCATGGTCAACATCATCGGATGACCGATCACCATCGAATCGTTGATCATCATTATCAATTTTTTGGAGATTTGATTTCAAATTCATAAAACAATTCTTTGTTTGTTTTGTTCACATTCTTGTACAATTCATTCTCAATGAATCTTACGTCACGACTTTTTACAACTTGTTTAGTGCCTGGTCTCCATAATCGATATGCCTTTGATTCAACGGAATAGCCCACTAATATATGTTCATCACTCCTGGCTTCCCATTTGGATTTGGACTTCTTGTTTAAAACGAAAGCCTTACATGCTATTTGGCGTAAATGTTTCACGCAAGGTTTCTTACCAGTCCATATTTCTTCAGGAGTTTTTTCATTGTTTAGATTTGTCGGACATCTGTTTCTTATATACACTGACGTGTTAATCAGTTCCGCCCACAAGGAAGTTGGTAAATCAGCATCTAACATGCAGGAACGACCCATTTCCACCAAAGTACGATTCATACGTTTGGAAACGCCGTTCTGTTGAGGGGTGTACTCCACTGTTAGCAGACGTTTAATTCCATTTTTCTTCAAAAAATTTGAAAAATCTGCCCCAACCAACTCTTTTACATTGTCACTTCGAAGTATTTTTATCCTTTTTCCAGTTTCATTTTCAACAGCCTGTTTAAATTCTTTAAATTTCTCTAAATATTCGTTCTTTTGTCTCAGAAAATAGACATACACGTTACGAGAGAAATCGTCAATGAAAGTTGCAAAATAAATACTTCGTCCCATAGACTCACACTTCATAGGACCACATAAGTCTGTGTGAATAAGTTGCAATATTTCCGTGGAAGATTTTTCATTTTTATGTGGGAAGGATAATCTAGTCTGCTTTCCACGAATACAAGCTTCGCAATCAATTTGCATCGCATTCAAATTTGGCAATCCATTTACCATAGAAAAAGACGAAAGTCGGCTTAAGTCCTTACAATTTAAGTGCCCATATCGCCGATGCCGCAAATTAAAATTCTTTTCGTTGCTTTGATGCACTGTATTTGCAGCCTTTTTATCTTCAAACAAATTGACGAAATATACATTGTTTCTCTTGTGGCCTTCAATCAAAATTTCATTTTTTCTCAAAATTAAAGCCTTTTTGCCCTCCATGATTACTTTACAACCGGAGTCTGTAGCTTTACCGGTCGACACAAGATTACATTTCAAATGTGGTACATATAGTGCGTTATCAAAGTGTATGGTCTTCTTTTTTCCTTGTACATTTACAAAAATCGAAACTTTACCAATACCTTTGATACATACCTCTTTGTCGTCTGCCAGTTTTACTTTACCATTATAGCCTTTGTTGAGTTGGATAAATAGAGATTCCTCATTACACATATGGGAAGTCGCTCCACTATCTATTATCCATTCGCGATTAGATTTCACGATCATAGCAGTTTCTGTTGCAGCCATGCAATTTGCTTTTTCCTCAACACCGCGAGAGTTTTCCTCAAATGACAATTTTGCTCTACATTCGCTGGCTTTATGTCCTTTCTTTTTACAATGAAAACATTTAAAAGTCTTTTTGAACATACCTTCAGCTTGAGTTTTGTTGTAATTTGAACCATATTGATGTTGCTTTCTTGCGTAATGTTTAGCTTTCATTGCAGAATCTTGATCTAACGCATTTTTACCAATTTCCAACAAACGCGCCTTCAACACCTCAACTTTCGGAAATTCGTTTGCAGTATCCACGGCAGCCTTAATAGCTGAAAATTTCTCTGGCAGGATTCACTAATAGAAGGTTAGGTCACATGCAAAACACAAAGTGGATAGGCCCCATAAACATCATTAAGGATGTCAAATCTGACGATTGAAAATGTCATCATATAGGAGAAAACGTAAACAAAGAATGAATGTAAAAAGAGAACAAGTTGACATCCTCAATGCCAAGTACTGCCAAATATTAAAAAAAAAGTATATCGGCTGATCGCTTGGCTTAACCTTATTCAGTGAATCCTGTTTCTCTGGCAATGCATCTACAATTATAACCGCAAGAAGGTCTTCATCCAATTCAACACCCATTTCACGAATCGAAGCAGCACAAACGTCGAATTCAATTAAAAATTCCGACACGCTCTGGTTTTCAGACATTTTGAAGTTTAGCAGCTTCCTGTAGCACTCTATCTTCTTTCTGATAGTCTTTCGATCAAAAGTATCTTCCAGATGTTTCCACATTTCACTTGATGACTTGATATGTCTCACCATACTCACTATGTTTGCTTCCAAGGATATCAAAATTTCGGCTCTTGCATCCATATCCCTTTCCTTGAATTTTTTCAGGGTCTCCATCTTGGTTTCAAATTGAGTTCTCTGCTCACTCGTTGCATTTTGAGGTAAAATTGGAACTTCCGGACATTTTTCTTCACCCATCACAATATTCAGCAATCTATTTTTATGCAAAATAGCCTCCATTTGCGTTTTCCATGTCAAAAAATTGTTGCCGTTGAACAACGGAATGCGCCCATTAAACGTAGACATTTTTCAACAGATCAGGATACACAGCTTACCAATTCCAAAAATTTTTTTTGACCTACAGAAAATTTCAGCCTTTGAATCGCTTTTCCAGGTATACACAGCTTCCCAATTTAACAATTTTTCTGTCCAACAGAAAATTTCACCTTTTGAATTTCTGTTCCCGGTACACAAAGCTCACCAATTCAATATTTTTCTGACCAACAGAAACAACGGCCTTTGAATTGCTAGTCCAGATTATGTAGTTTGAATTTTTCTTATTTGCTCAAAATTCGCGTTATGAGTCCTGGGCCCATAACCTATTGAGACAGAATATGTACGCAATGGAATTTAAATGTGTGTGCTTTATATAAATTCAGTATACAGAGTGATATGGAAAATGAAAATTATTTTTTCAATACACAACAATTAATACTAAGGTAACTTAATCAAATTAATTATGTTGAACTAAAGTAGAATAACATAAAGCATTTATTGTCCGATGTCGCCAAAATTTGGGACATTGAGTTAAGTTAATCCTCTTCACATAGTTCTGCATTATGGCACAGATTGGTCAAGATTTGGATATAGCTGCCATATAGACTGATCTCTCGGATTTAGGTTTTGGGGCCAGAAAAAGCTCATTTATTGTCCGGTGTCGCCGTTTGGGACAGTCAGTTGTGTTGGGCCCTTCGATATCCTTCTTCAAATTCACTCAGATCAGTCCTGATTTGGATATAGCTGCCATATAGACCGATCTCTCGATTTAATATTTTGGGCCAATAATAGGCGCTTTTGTCCTAAACTATCTCTCACTGGGAATCCAGTTAAAAAGAAGTAAGTTCAAAAATTTCGAAGAAATTTTATTTTCCCTATTCAATATCTTCTCTTGATAACTGATTTCAACTTAAGCTATTGAAACTTTAACAAAATGTTTTTATGATAATCTATGCATTTCCGATTTCCAATGCCAATTATCCAAAGAATGTTGGATTGCACTTTGAATAGAAATGAAATTTAGCCTAATATAATTATGCAGATTAGACTTTCCTTTGCACTTGAGATTCGTTCACACACTGAATAAAATCATGACAGTTTGCATAGAGTTTTTCGCACTTGATGTGGTAAAGATTTTTTACCCTTGACTAAAAATGCAATTTCAGCCTCATTGTCAATGGACTTATCATTACTGCTCATTGCCATTCTCGAAACGGTCCAAACACAAAAAGCAAAAAAAAAAAAAACACGAAACACAGACACCATTGTAAATGACTTCATTAGCATAAGAACAACGGCAAACGACTTTCAGCAATGAGCAAAGCAAAGAAAAGCTACAAAACAAAATCATAATAAAATCAAATTCAATTCAATTGAATTTTTCACAACACCAGCCAGCCTAAGGGTAAAAATCACCACTTGAGTCCATTTCTCGGTTACGCAGCTTTAGCTGAGTAGAGGAAGAACAAAAAAAAAAAGCAATACAGTTGAATTCGAAAAAAATTCAAATTAAAGAAATACAAGTGGGTGTTAAATGTGGTTAAGCTAAGCGTTGATGGAAATGCAAAAGAAAGTCAAGGCGAACACCACCGTGGTCATGCAAAGCCTCAGCCAAGGCCCCACTTACCATTTGTATGGTTATAATTTCGTTATCAAATCCTCAATGGAATGAAGCCATGAAATTCAATTTGCAAATATCCACATAAAATTCAATTAAATCAAGTATTTTGCGTGGGGACAGCACGAATAAGGATGTTCAAGTGTAAGGAGAGAAAATAAAATGGGAAAAAATTAGGGATGTAGTGTAAAATATATATGTGGGACGTTTTTCAAGAGTCTCTTACCAGCTTGATGGAGTTAAATATGAAAATTTCGGTTACAAAATTAAAAAGTTTCACAAATAAGAAATTCATTCACTTTTGAAAATTAATTTGTTAACATTTTTAAAATCGATCATTGTTGTGCTCATTCATAGACTGCCCCCAAAAGCATGCTACATATTTTATTGAAATAATATTTTCATTAGTTTTTCTGAAGTTTAAAAAAGGTTTTTTTTTTGAAAGTTTTATAAAGGAAATTGGTCAAATAAACCTATTTCAAATCTACATTCAGTTTTGTGAATAAGTCCGTTTGATTCTATCAAAAACTCAATTTTGCCGCATTATAATAAATTAAATTTATTTCACTAATCTTCTACACTAGCAAACGTGAGACGTTAAGATAGCGTATAAATAAACATGAGATTACTTTTGCTGCATTTGCGTTTCCTTCTTTTGAGTAGAATCATAAAAAATAAATGTGACATTCAGTACTTGTAAAAGTTGCATACTGCATTATTTACCACAATAAAAAATAACAAATAAATAACATTTCCTGTTATCGTCTGATGTTAGTACTACTCTCTCTTTTTTTGTCAATTCTTGTAGACATTTTGCAGATATTTTGGCATATTTCGGCAAATTTTTAGCAAATAAAGAATGTGAATGTGAGCAATGAAGGAAGCAGACAAATAACGTTAGCAACACAAAGTGCAATTGTAGAATGTAATTAGTTTTTATATGCAAAATATGTAAAACAGTGTCTTGAAATAAAACAAAATAAAAATAAAAACCTGCAAGGAAAGGCAAAAGTCGGGCGGTGCCGACTATATAATACCCTACAATACCTCGTGCATACTTTTTATATGTAGAACTTATCGCGAAATCTAGTCAAACTTTAATTTGGATACCAATTGAAAAAGCAATTTAGAACCTTGTTAGATTTTCCTACCATCGGTCAAAAGATTTAGATTTCCACCTCTTTAAAAGGCCATATCGGATAAAAGATTATATGGGAGTTATATCAAAAACTGTGCCAATTTTAATGACATATACTGGGACATGAAATAGAACATCTCACGCCCTATATTGTAGGGCGTGAGATATTTATTCCGATATGGACTGCCTAAAAAGTCCGTATCGGATGAAATATACGCATTAGAGCGGTATATAAAATAAGACTGATTTAAAAGAAATTTTGCGCACGTATTGGAACGTCAATTTAATTGTCTCATGCAATATCGGACGAAAATTTTTAGATTCTACAGCCTTAAAAGGCCATATCGGATGTACGATATATATGGGAGCTATATCTAAATCTGAACCGATTTTTATGAAATTTTGGACATACATTAAGACTTCGCAAAAACGACTCCACGCCAAATTTAGTGAAGATCGGACCAAAATTGTGGCTTCTACAGCCTTTATAGTTCAAATCGGATGAATGAAATATATGAGAGCTATATCTCAATCTGAACCGATTTTGATGAAATTTTCCAGATATTTTAAGATCAGTAGCAAAACAGTCCGTGCAAAATTTTGTGCAGATCGGTTGAAAATTTTAGCTTCTACAGCCATTTAAGTGCAAATCGGGCGATACATATATATGGGAGCTATATCTAAATCTGGACAGATTCTTATGAAATTTTGCACACAAATGGATACGTCAAATAGAATACCCCATGCCAAATTTCGTAAAGATCGGTAAAAAATTGTGGCTTTTACAGCCATAAACGGCCATATCGGATGAAAGATATGTATGGGAGCTATATCTAAATCTGAACCGATTTTTGTAAATTTTTTCACACATATGTAGACCTCAAATAAAATACCCAATACCAAATTTTGTAAAGATCGGACGAAAATTGTGGCTTCTACAGCATTAAAAAGCAATATCATATGAAAGATATATATGGGAGCTATATCCAAATCTGAACCGATTTTTTTCAAAATCAAGCGTTTGTCCTTGGCCCAAAAAAGTGCTATGTGCAAAATTTCGTGACAATCGGACAACAAATACGACCTGCACTTTGATTACAAGAATACATGGACTCACAGACGGACATGGCTAAATCGAATCAGAAAGTGATTCTGAGTCGATCGGTATACCTATCAATGGGTCTAGCTCTTCTCCTTCTTAGCGTTGCAAACAAATGCACAAATCTGTAATACCCTGTACCACAGTAGTGGTGTAGGGTATAACAAGTAAGAGCGTACTAAGCTCGGCCGGGCCGAATCTTATATACCCTCCACAATGGATCGCATTTCTTGAGTTCTCTGCGCGGTATCTCTTTTTAGGCAAACAAAGAATAATGAATAAGAACTTTTAAGCTATTGAAGCTATATTAAGTTATTGTCCGATTCGGACCATAACTGTAGGGATAAGAATTGCGCCTTGTAGGGGCTCAAGAAGCAAAATCGGGAGATCGGTTTATATGGGAGCTGTCTCAAGTTATTGATCGATTCAGACCCTATTAGACACGTATGTTGAAGGTCATGAGAGATGCCGCTGTACAAAATTTCTGCCAAATCGGATAAGAATTGCGCACTCTAGAGGCTCAAGAAGTCAAGATCCCAGATCGGTTTATATGGCAGCTATATCATATTTTTTACTGATTTGCCCCATACTTAGCACAGTTGTTGGAAGTCATAAGAAAACACCTCATTTAAAATATCAGTCAAATCGGACGAGAATTACGCTGGTTTGGTTTCTTTGTCTAACCGCCTCTATTACCTCTGCCACATCTCTAAGGGATCTTATTTTAAATTTCTTTGTCCGAAAGTTAGGTTGTTTCACCAAGAGTCCACCTTTCTCGGTGATGGCGTTCTGTAGGCGGCCTTATGAGCCACTCCAACAACTTTCCGGTTGTGTATAGCAAACAGAGCGGCCTGTATAAAGATGAGGGATCACCTTTGCCTTTACTTATCAGCATCATTTTTTCGGAACACACCTGCTTAAAGGTAACTATTAAACATTCCCAGAAGAAATTCCGGTCTGTTCCAATCCGAAATACTCTGGAATTTTTTCTCTAGATGCTGGTCATGGGCTTCGATCAGGGAGTGATGAAGTCAGTGGAATTAATCATATGCATTGAAAGAAACAGAAGTATGTGGGCTTGTCCATAAGCTCTGTCCCACCAGCTTCCGAAAGCGCTGATTTTGTCGGCAGTGCGTGAAGCGCTCACTTTGATTTGAAGATCTATAGGTAGAAGGAGCGGTATCTTGTTGAAGGCTCACGCAGGAGAAATGCTCATTGCTCCTATCATCCTGATGCATGCAGTGCTAGTTTTCATTGCAGGCTAGAACACAACAGCACAATATGTGAGTATCGTTCTGATTATACTGGTGTACATCCAAAACACCATCTTAGCATTAAGGTCCCAGCGGCAACCGAACATTTTTTCCGACACGTGTAGTATGCAACGGTTGCTATATGAGCGTGATCTTCCTTGTTTCACGATTCTCCATGGTAGTTTAAAATTCAGTATTACGAGCCAATATTTCACGTGGTCTGTTAAGGACATATCTTGACCTCATAGCCGTGAAAGATTAAAACTTGCAAATTTGGCTTTCGTGATGAAACTTTCCCTGGGTTCACACGTAGACCACTACAAGTGGCCTCATATCCCCGTTTATGATGACACTGAGCATGAACTAAACAAAGTGTGGCCATATTCTATAAATGATACTCTCCACTGTTTGTACCATCCTCAGTATATTGCTGTACACCGTCATCCCTCTTTGTATAAATGGTGTCATAGCATTACTCAGCCCGATTGTTTTCTTAGTTTTCTCTAGCGATCCACAGAATTCAATCCTGAATCGCCCCTTTAGTCTAGCCGAGGCCTTCTTGTACTCCATGTTATCATATCCATGTGCGGCTGCATGTTACGCTTTAGTAACACGCATTGAAAGATTTTCGAGATTATTTTCGTAGTCTTGATTCCTTTGACGTCCAACATGGGGTTAATTTTAAAGCGTGTTTATGGGCAAGATACTTTAAAATCGATATCAAAGGACTGGTGAGTTTGTCATTCAAGACCCTTTTGAAACTTTCCCCGTTTGGCCTCTTATGGGTTTGAAATCATTTCATGCTCAAGCTTAGTTTCCAAACACTGTACTTCTCTTCATCTAACATCTTGAATACGTTGCAAGATTGTCCTTATCCCTAGTCTCGTACATAAATATATATGACAATGAGTATGATGCAATTGAAACTAACCTCAGTTTCATGTTTATTTTTTAGTGTGGTCTTTTATATCATTCTTAAGAAAAATTAAAAAAAATATATAATACAAGGCATTAAAATATTAGCAAAACAAAAGTTTTGCAGATTTCTATCCTCAAGACAATTTTTAAGAGATTTCCTTTTATTGTTGCCATCAGAAGTAAAGAAGACATCTGACGAACTTAGCAGCAGACACTTGCTATCGTTTTCTTTAGAAAGATGCATAGAAGTTTCATAGAAATAAATGTAAACCCACAAAAGTATGCTTCAATATACATGGTATTTGTAAAAGGGAATGTATGTGTTGTTTTACCCCTTACTTTCATTTCAATTTACTTTAAGAAAACTTCCTTTTTGTGCAGTTAAATTTTTAGGAGTGAAAATTAAGCAAGTATACGCACAATGGGACATTTATAGTGTGTATGAAATAATACAAAAAAAAAAAAAAACAAGTAAAAAGGCGTTAAGTTCGGCCGGGCCGAACTTTGGATACCCACCACCTCGGGAATATATGTAAACCACCTTTCATCAAAATTCGGTGGAAATTTCATACATTATGTCCCATATCAGTTATATCAAAATATGTTCCGATTTGGACCAAATACTAAAAGTACACTAACTATATCTAAAAATAAACCGATCTGAACCATATACGAGACGGATGTCGAAAAGCCTAACATAAGTCACTGTGTAAAATTTCAGTGAAATCGGATTATAAATGCGCCTTTTATGGGGCCAAGACCTTAAATCGCGATATCGGTCTATATGGCAGCTATATTCAAATCTCGACCGATCTGGGCCAAATTGAAGAAGGACTTCGAAGAGCCTAACCAAACTCACTGTCTCAAATTTCAGCGACATCGGACAATAAATGCGTCTTTTATGGCCCCAAAACCTAAAACGTAGATATAGGTCAATATGGCAGCTATATCCAAATCTGAACCGATCTGTGCGATATTGCAGAAGTATGTCAAGGGGTTTAACTTAACTCACTGTCCCAAATTTTGGCGACATCGGATAATAAATTAGCATTTTATGGGCCCAAAACCATAAATCAAGAAATCGGTCTATATGGCAGCTATATCCAAATCTGAACCGATCTGGGCCAAATTGAAGAAAGATGTCGAAAGGAATAACACAATTCACTGTCCCAAATTTCAGCAAGATCGGATAATAATTGTGGCTTTTATGGGACTTAGACCCTAAATCGGATGATCGGTCTATATGGCAGCTATATCCAAATCTGAACCGATCTGAGCCAAATTCACGGAGGATGTCGAAGGGCCTAACACAACTCACCGTACCAAATTTCAGCAAAATCGGATAATAAATGTGGCTTTTATGGGCCTAAGACCCTAAATCGGGGGATCGGTCTATATGGCAGCTATATCCAAATTTGGACCGATCTTAGCCAAATTCACGGAGGATGTCGAAGGGCCTAACACAACTCACTGTCCCAAATTTCAGCGAAATCGGATAATAAATGTGGCTTTTATGGGACTTAGACCCTAAATCGGATGATCGGTCTATATGGCAGCTATATCCAAATCTGAACCGATCTGAGCCAAATTCACGGAGGATGTCGAAAGGCCTAACACAACTTACTGTCCCAAATTTTAGCAAAATCGGATAATAAATGTGGCTTTTATGGGCCTAAGACCCTAAATCGGCGGATCGGTCTATATGGGGGCTATATCAAGATATAGTCCGATATAGCACATCTTCGAACTTAACCTGCTTATGGACAAAAAAAGAATCTGTGCAAAATTTCAGCTCAATATCTCAATTTTTAAAGGCTGTAGCGTGATTTCAACAGACAGACGGACAGACGGACAGACGGACAGATGGACGGACATGTCTAGATCGTCTTAGATTTTTACGCTGATCAAGAATATATATACTTTATAGGGTCGGAAATGGATATTTCGATGTGTTGCAAACGGAATGACAAAATGAATATACCCCCATCCTTCGGTGGTGGGTATAAAAATTAAACAAGTAAAAGCGTGCTAAGTTCGGCCGGGCCGAATCTTATATACCCTCCACCATGGATCGCATTTGTCGAGTTATTTTCCCGGTATCTCTTCTTAGGCTAAAAAGGATATAAGAAAAGAGTTGCTCTGCTATTAGGTTAGGACCACAATTAATTTATATGTTGGAGACCTGTGTAAAATTTCAGCCAATTCGTATAAGAATTGGGCCCATTGGGGCTCACGAAGTAAAATAGAGAGAACGATTTATACGGGATCTGTATCGGGCTATAGACCGATTCAGACCATAATAAAAACGTTTGTTGATGGTCATGAGAGGATCCATCGTACAAAATTTCAGGCATATCGGATAATAATTGCGACCTCTAGGGGTCAAGAAGTCAAGATCCCAGATCGGTTTATATGGCAGCTATATCAGGTTATGAACCAATTTGAACCTTATTTGACACAGTTGTTAAAAGTAAAAATAAAATACGTCATGCAAAATTTGAGCCAAATCGGATAGGAATTGCGCCCTCTAGTAGCTCAAGAAGTCAAATCCCCAGATCTGTTTATATGACAGCTATATCATGTTATGTACCGATTTCAACCATACTTGGCACAGTTGTTGGAAATCATAACGAAATACTTCGTGCAAAAATTCATTCAAATCGGATAAGAATTGTGCCCTCTAGAGGCTCAAGAAGTCAAGACCCAAGATCGGTTAATATGGCAGCTATATCAGGTTATGGACCGATTTAAACCATACTTGTCACAGTTGTTGGGTATCATAACAAAACACGTCGTACAAAAAATTCCATTCCAATCGGATAAGAATTGCGCCCTCTAGAGGCTCAAGAAGTCAAGATCCAAGATCGGTTTATATGGCAGCAATATCAGGTTATGAACCGATTTAAACCTTATTTGACACAGTTGTTGGATATAATAACAAAACACGTCGTGCAAAATTTCATTTCAATCGGATAAGAATTGCGCACTCTAGAGGCTCAAGAAGTCAAGATCCAAGATCGGTTTATATGGCAGCTATATCTGGTTATGGACCGATTTGAACCATACTTGACACAGTTGTTGGATATCATAACAAAACATGTTGTGCAAAATTTCATTCTCATCGGATAAGAATTGCGCACGCTAGAGGCTCAAGAAGTCAAGACCCAAGATCGGTTTATATGGCAGCTATATCAGGTTATGGACCGATTTGAACCATACTTGACACAGTTGTTGGATATCATAACAAAACACATCGTGCAAAATTTCATCCCAATCGGATAAGAATTGCGCACTCTAGAGGCTCAAGAAGTCAAGGCCCAAGATCGGTTTATATGGCAGCTATATCAAAACATGGACCGATATGGCCCATTTACAATACCAACCGACCTACACTAATAAGAAGTATTTGTGCAAAATTTCAAGCGGATAGCTTTACTCCTTCGGAAGTTAGCGTGCTTTCGACAGACAGACGGACGGACGGACGGACGGACGGACGGACGGACGGACGGACGGACGGACGGACGGACGGACAGACGGACGGACATGGCTAGATCGACATAAAATGTCGCGACGATCAAGAATATATATACTTTATGGGGTCTCAGACGAATATTTCGAGTAGTTACAAACAGAATGACGAAATTAGTATACCCCCCATCTTATGGTGGAGGGTATAAAAAATAAATATCTTTAATATTTAAACAATTTAAAATATCTTTCTTCTTATATATAAAAATGAACTTGTGTTTGTTTGTTCCATATAGACTCAAAAACGGCTGAACTGATTACATTGAAATGTTCACAGATTGTGTAGGTTGGTCTAGAAAGAAACATAGGCTATACAATTTTTTGATATCGGAATGGGAACGGACCGCTCCGCTTTACTCCAAAAGTAGGACCCAAAAATAAAAGTGTACCGATAAGGACAATATGGAACTCAAATGTAAGGTATTCAAGAGTAGAGTACGAATTTCGTAATAAAAGTAGGGTCCTAGAACCTGGGGGGCCGCCCCAGCCCCAAAACCCTTTAAAATAGGTTTATTTGATGATCATGACAATATGGGACTCCAATGAAAGGTATTCGGGAGTAGATTACGAAAATGTCAGGAAGTAGGAATAGGCTTTATAATTTGTTGATAACGGAAGGGGGCGGACCCTTAGGACAATTTGGGTATCAAATGAGGTGGAGGCAGACCCTCCCTTATCCGAAAGACGCCACCCATATCCAAAAATGGTCCGATGGGCACAACAAGGGTATCAAATGAATATATTATTAAAATTTGGGTCCAAGAACCCAGCTGGCCCCTCAACCCCAAACTCCTTTAAATAGACATATAAGAAGTTCATGTCAATATGGGACTCAAATGGAAAGTTATAGGCAGTAGATTACAAATATGGCATAAAACATTAGGTCCAAGTAATGGGAGGTCGCCCACCCCCAAATACCTTCAAATGGGCATATAAGCCGACCATGGCTATATGGGACTCAAAGACAGATATTAGGGAGTAGATTACGAATATGACGTTAAAGTTTGCGTTCAAGTGTAGGTGGTTCTTTTCCTCCTAAAGATAAGTCAAATGGGTTATTTGACCCATTATGACAATATGCGACTCAAATGAAGGGTTTTTGAGAGTAGAAAACGAATTTGATATCCAATTTTGGAGCCATGAGTTTTGGGGTACGCCCTAAAGCATCCCCTAAAGTGATATTTATTTTCAGTGCAAAGTGCCGTTTGCGGCCCCAGCCCCAAAACACCCTCCACGGTTCATATTTACCTGCCATGGCAATATGGGGCTCAAATTAAAGTGATTTGGAAGTGCAGCACGAATTTGATATCCATATTTGAGTCGAAATGTCTTAGGTACCATCCCTCCCCTAATGAGAACATTACCCTAAGGAAGAACATAACCACCAGGAATCGAGAAGGGGCAAATTCTCACACATCAATGTGTGGTTTCCGATTCGAATATAAACTCAATCATAAGGGACCTTTTTATAGCCGAGTCCGAACGGCGTCCCGCAGTGCGACACCTCTTTGGGGAAAATTACCGTGCATGGCATTGTACTTCGCTAATATCGCCATCATTAAGAGGGGATAAACATCGCTTTGTTCGATGTTCTCGTCAGGATTCGTTTGAAATTTTGCCCAGATACCTCATATTGACGTAAGTCTTTGGAGATTGGAAATGGGCCATATCGGTTCAGATTTAAATACAGCTCCCATACAAAACGATCTCCCGATTTGACTCCTTAAGCCCTTACAAGCCGCAATTTTTTTCCGATTTGGCTGAAATTTTGCAACTGTTGTTCCGTTATAACTTCCAACAACTGTGTTAAGTACGATCCGAATCGGTCTATAACCTGATATAGCTTCCATATAAACCGATCTCGCGATTTGACTTCTTGAGTCCTTACAAGCCGCAATTTTTGCCTGATTTGGCTGAAATTTTACTTGCGCGTGTTATGATACGACTTCCAATGTAAATCGGTCTCTCGATCGTCTTTGTTCGGTTCCTATAAGCTTTAATTTTTGCTGGTTTGACAGAAGTTTGGCATGTAGCATAAAATTTTGCCCTTCAACTAAGTTTATTTTGTATAAATTTTTAGCAGAATACATGGTGGTGGGTTTCCAAGATACGGCCCGATCGAACTTAGCACGCTTTTACTTGTTTTCATCTTCCCCACTGTTCCAAATTTTTCCACAATTTATTTTATCATTAATTTTCATACATCAACAACGGGATAAATTCGATTCAATATTTCTATTATACACAGAACAAGTAAAAAGGCGTTAAGTTCGGCCGGGCCGAACTTTGGATACCCACCACCTCGGGTATATATGTAAACCACCTTTCATTAAAATTCGGTGAAAATTTCATACCTTATACTCATATACCTCATACCGATCTGAACTATATACGACACGGATGTCGAAAAGTCGAACATAAGTCACTGTGTCAAATTTCAGTGAAATCGGACTATAAATGCGCCTTTTATGGGGCCAAGACTTTAAATCGAGATATCGGTCTATATGGCAGCTATATCCAAATCTGGACCGATTTGGGCCAAGTTGCATAAACATGTCGAAGAGCCTAACACTAAGCACTGTCCCAAATTTCGGCGAAATCGGACAATAAATGCCTCTTTTATGGGCCCTAAACTTTAAATCCAGAGATCGGTCTATATGGCAGCTATATTCAAATCTGGACCGATCTGTGCCAAATTGAAGAAGGACGTCGAAGAGCCTAACCAAACTCACTGTGTCAAATATCAGCGACATCGGACAGTAAATGCGTCTTTTATGGCCCCAAAACCTAAAACATAGATATCGGTCTATATGGCAACTATATCCAAATCTGGACCGATCTGTGCGATATTGCAGAAGTATGTCAAGGGGCTTAACTTAACTCACTGTTCCAAATTTCGGCGACATCGGGCAATAAATGAGCATTTTATGGGCCAAAACCATAAATCAAGAAATCGGTCTATATAGCAGCTATATCCAAATTTAAACCGATCTGGACCAAATTGAAGAAATATGTCAAAGGGCCTAACACATCTCACTGTCCCAAATTTCAGCAAAATCGGATAATGAATGTGGCTATTATGGGCCTTACACCATAAATCGGAGGATCGATCTATATGGCAGCTATATCCAAATCTGGACCGATCTGAGCCAAATTAACGAAGAATGTCGATGGGCCTTACACAATTCACTGCCCCGAATTTCATCAAAATCAGATAATAAATGTGGCTTTTGTGGGCCTACGACCCAAAATTGGAGGATCGGTCTATATGGCAGCTATATCCAAATCTGGACTGATCTGAGCCAAATTGACAAAAGATGTCGAAGGGCCTAACACAACTCACTGTCCCAAATGTCAACAAAATCGGATAATAAATGTGGCTTTTATGGGCCTAAGACCATAAATCGGCGGATCGGTCTATATGGGGGCTATATCAAGATATAGTCCGATATAGCGCATCTTCGAACTTAACCTGCTTATGGACAAAAAAAGAATCTGTGCAAAATTTCAGCTCAATATCTCTATTTTTAAAGACTGTAGCGTGATTTCAACAGACAGACGGACAGACGGACGGACATGGCTAGATCGTCTTAGATTTTTACGCTGATCAAGAATATATATACTTTATAGGGTCGGAAATGGATATTTCGATGTGTTGCAAACGGAATGGCAAAATGAATATACCCCCATCCTTCGGTGGTGGGTATAAAAATGTGCCATGAAACAGCATGCATGCATGCTACAAACAAAACATTGCTCTATTTCCTTTAACGCCGGATTTCAGATTGCCAATGTGCTTTTGTCACTGTTGCACTTTGTCCTATTATGCTACACCATCTTCACATTAGACAATGACATCAACATCATTATCTAACAGAGTCTTTGTTGTCAATGGTTTAGTATCAGTGTTTAGTATCACACTCACACTCGAACTTTCCTTTAACTTTCTCGACCTTTCACAGCCTTCGATGTTTGTTGTTGTTTGTTGTTTTTTTTTCATTTCTTACGTTTTTCCGGTTATTTTCTTTTTTTTTGCATTTGCAAGTCAAGTGAGCGACAAAAAAGAGGGTTTTAAAGTTTTGTAGTTATGGTTGCTGTGAATGGCCCAGTGTGTGTACGTGTGTGTGTGTGTGTGTGTGCATGTGGTTTCATTATTTTCCTTTGAGAGGCTGCATAGGAATGAATGTGTTGTTGTGTTAGTGGATCGTTGCAACAGTGTATGTCACATACTTGTGATATTTTAGCTAAATAAATGAACTACGTTTCGTACGAGTTTTGTTGCTGTTGCTACAAAAGCTTTTGTGTCATTACCAATGTGCCAGCAACTCCAAGACATTACATCCTGGCGAAAGTGTCTTAGCGAGCATCTATTAGAGAGTGTGAGTGTGTGCATCATGCCAGTGTATGCTCACAAATATTATTGCACTTAACATTTTATAAAGATGTTCATATATTTCTACTTATGGCCGTCAGGGTATATAAAGGACACAGTGGGTCTGCTAAATGAAAAAAGTGAAAATGTTTTTAATTAATTATTAAGAATTAAAAAAAAAAAATATATATTATATATATATATATATATTATAATAAAACAAGTTATAGTCCGATTCAGACCATAAATGAATTGAATGCTGAACATTATAGAAGTCATTGTGTAATTTTTAAGTAAATTCGGATAAGAATTACGCCTTGTAGGGGCTCAAGAAGCATAATCGGAAGATTGGTTTATATGGGGAGCTTGTATCAAGCTTTAGATCGATACAGACCATATTGGACACGTATATTGAAGGTCATGGGAGAAGTCGTGCTACAAAAATTTTTATCAAGTCGGATGAGAATTGCGCCCCTCTAGAGGCTCAAGAAGTCAAGATCCTAGATCGGTTTATATGGCAGCTGTATCAGGTTATATACCGATTTGCGTCATACTTAGCACAGCTGTTGGAAGTCATAACAAAAAACACATCATGGAAAATTTCAGCCAATTCGGCTGAGAATTGCGCTCTCTATTGACTAAAGAAGTCAAGATCCAAGATAGGTTTATATGACAGCTATACCAGATAATGAACCGATTTAATCATACTTAACACAGTTGTTGGAAGTGATACCAAAAATCAAATCGTATAAGAATTGCGCCCTCTAGAGGCTCAAGAAGTCAAGATCCAAGACTAGTTTATATGGCAGCAATATTAAGGTTATTTCCCGATTTGAACCTTATAAGGCACAGTTGTTGGAAGTCATAGCGAAACATGTCGTTCAAAATTTGATTCCAATCGGATAAGATTTACGCCCTCTCAAATTGAGCCGCTTGAAATTTTGCACAAATACTTCTTATTAGTGTAGGTCGGTTGGTATTGTAAATGGGCCATATCGGTCCATGTTTTGATATAGCTGCCACATAAACCGATCTTGGGTCTTGACTTCTTGAGCCTCTAGAGTGCGCAATTCTTATCCGATTGGAATGAAATTTTGCACGACGTGTTTCGTTATGATATCCAATAACTTTGCCAAGTATGGTTCAAAGTCGGTCCATAACCTGATATAGCTGTCATATAAACCGATCTTGGGTCTTGACTTCTTGAGCCTCTAGAGTGCGCAATTCTTATCCGATTGGAATGAAATTTTTTGCACGACGTGTTTTTGTTATGATACCCCAACAACTGTGCCTAGTATGGTTCAAATCGGTTAATAACCTTATATAGCTGCCATATAAACCGATCTTGGGTCTTGACTTCTTGAGCCTCTAGAGTGCGCAATTCTTATCCGATTGGAATGAAATTTTGCACGACGTGTTTTGTTATCATATCCAATAAATGTGTCAAATAAGATTCAAATCGGTTCATAACCTGATATAAGCTGCCATATAAACCGATCGTGGGTCTTGACTTCTTGAGCCTCTAGATTGCGCAATTCTTATCCGATTGAAATGAAATTTTGCACGACGTGTTTTGTTACGATATCCAACAACTGTGCCAAGTATGATTCAAATCGGTCCATAACCTTATATAGCTGTCATATAAACCGATCTTGGGTCTTGACTTCTTGAGCCTCTAGAGGGCGCAGTTCTTATCCAATTTGAATGAAATTTTGCACGACGTGTTTTGTTATTATATCCAACAACTGTGCCAAGCATGGTTCAAATCGGTCCATAACCTGATATAGCTGCCATATAAACCGATCTGGGGTCTTGACTTCTTGAGCCTCTAGAGTGCGCAATTCTTATCGATTGAAATGAAATTTAGCACAATACAGCTCCCATATAAATCGATCTATCTATTTTACTTCTTGAGCCCACAAAGAGCGCAATTCTTATTCGAATTGGCTGACATTTTACACAGGTCTCCAACATATAATTTAATTGTTGTCCAAACCGGACCATATCTTGATATCACTCTAATAGCAGAGCAAATTCCTTTTCTTATATCCTTTTTTTTTGCCTTAGAAAGATGCCGGAAAAAAAACTGGACAAATGCGATCCATGGTGGAGGGTATATAAGATTCGGCCCGGCCGAACTTAGCACGCTTTTACTTGTTTATATGTATTTTAGGTAAGAAATTATTTTGCTCACTTTTTAAAATATATTTTTCTCCAATCATTATGTTCCTTTACTGAGTTCACTGTTTTACACACCATTTTCCCCTACACGTTCCAGTCTTTTGTGGTGAGTTTTCTTTCTTCTTCTTTGAGTTTTCTTTTCATGCGTCGTCATATCTTACAGCCA
>NW_026739282.1:20000-23199 GCF_963082655.1 Stomoxys calcitrans | reverse complement strand
TGTGAAACTTTGTTCTATGACATTCAACAGATGTGCCAAGTATGATTCAAATCGGTGTATAACCTGATAAAGTAGTTGCAGTTTTTGATCCCTAGTGGGCTCAATTCTTATCCCATTTGGCTGAAATTTTGCACAGTGACTTTTAATATGATTTCTAGCAGACGTTCTTAGTATGGTATAATTTGGTTCATAACGTTATATAGCTCCCATGAGTCGTTGTACAAAATTTCAGCCAACTCAGACAAGAACTGCACTCTCTAGGGGCTCCAAAAGTACATTCGGGGGATCGGTTTATAGATCACTCGAATGTACTTTTGGAGCCCCTAGAGAGTTCAGTTCTTGTCTGAGTTGGCTGAAATTTTGTCTAACGACTTCTGTTATGATCTTTAACATAGGCGACAAATGTGATTTGAATCGGCTATAACCTGATATAGCTCCCATATAAACCGATCTCACTACTTTACTTCTTGAGCCTCTAGAGGGCGTAACCCTTATCTAATTTGGCTGAAATTTCGCAACATTGAGTTTTTCTATGACTTGGAGCATATGTTCTAAATGTGGTCGACATCGATCCCTAACTTGATACAGCTCCCCTTATAAACCAATCTCCCGATTTTACTTCTTGAGCGCCTATTGGGCGCAATTCTTATGCGATTTAGTTGAAATTTTGCCCAAAGGCATCTACTGTGGTCTCCATCATCCAAGCTAAATATGTCCCGAATCGGGACATAGGACCTATAGCATGCCAATTCTTACCCATTATTCTTTGTTTGCCTATAAAACGTTGCTGGGCATAGAACTTCAGCAATGCGATCCATGGTGGAGGGTATATAAGATTCAGCCAGGCCGAACTTAGCACGCCTTAACACGTTCCGTCCTTATTTGCTATTTTATATCGTAGTGTGGTGTATATTCATCTAATTTTTTCTTCTTCTGCCTCTTCTTCTCTTCTACTTTCTTCTATTCTAATATGCCGCCCATTTAATATGCTCTTGTAGTTGCTTAAGAGGGGTAGGTTAACGCTGTTGTTTATCCTTTGCCAAGGTCCATCAAAGCGGCTTAGCATTGGAACTCTACTGGTATCGCCCTTATGTAACCTTCTTGGCAAGGCCCGTTTTTCCTAGCAATACTAAAATTTCTTAAATATTTAAACACTTGAAACTTTCTATCTCAACTTTGATCACTCAAAGAAAGGCTAATGAATAGATAATACATCGTTCTTTTTCGAAATTTCTTCAACGCACTGTAACCATGTAACCAAGGGATGAAATTTAAAATGGAATTGCACATTTTTTACACCATTTGCACACTTTGTATGGCAACAGAGAGCTGCCATAAAACCATTTTCAAATCCAAAAAGAAATTCCCTTAGCTTGGCAAAGTTGAAACGAAATGACTGTCTCGTCTCGATGTGTCTCTGAAGTGATTATGTTTAGTGACAGAATAATTCCACTAAATTAAAAACTCTTTTTAAATGTTGTTCCTTACAATCCAGGGGGATCGTTTATACACATTTGCACTTACTTGCTAGAAATATATATATGTGTGTGTGTTTGTGTGTGAGTGTGTTTGTCTAAAAATTTTTTTCTCCCTTATTTAGTACAACATCAAATAATTTCTTTTTGTCTTTGGGGGCATATCTCAAAGTCCTTTGGTTTGCTTTTGCCATGTTAAATGGAAGAAGAATGCGATTTTTGCAGCAGACGGGAGTGGCATTTAGATAGGAGGTAGAATGACTAAAAACTGTGTTACGCACACAGAGTGAGACTTAAGTAACTGGCAGATAAATACTTTTATTGCTTTGCTTGCCATTTTAGCGTTCCATGTTTTGATAAGGACTATTTACCTCGAGTGGTAAATGTAATTAGTTTATGTTTTTATACCCACCAGCGAAGGATGGGGGTATATTCATTTTTTCATTCCGTTTACAACACATCGAAATATCCATTTCCGACCCCATAAAGTATATATATTCTTGATCAGCGTAAAAATCTAAGACGATCTAGACATGTCCGTCCGTCTGTCCGTCTGTCTGTTGAAATCACGCTACAGTCTTCAAAACTAAAGATATTGAGCTGAAACTTTGCACATATTCTTTTTTTGTCCATAAGCAGTTAAGTTTGAAGATGGGCTAAATCGGACTATATTTTGATATAGCCCCCATATAGACCGATCCGCCGATTTAGGGTCTTAGGCCCATAAACGCCACATTTATTATCGAATTTTGCTGAAATTTGGGACAGTGAGTTGTGATAGGCCCTTCAACATTCTTCGTCAATTTGGCCCAGATTGGTCCAGATTTGGATATAGCTGCCATATAGACCGATCCTCCGATTTATGGTCTTAGGCCCATAAAATCCACATTTATTATCCGATTTTGCTGAAATTTGAGACAGTGAGTTGTGTTAAGCCCTTCGATATCATTCTTCAATTTGGCCCAGATCAGTTCAGATTTGGATATAGCTGCCATATAGACCGATCCGCCGATTTAGGGTCTTAGGCCCAAAAAAGCAACATTTATTATCCGCTTTTGCTGAAATTTGGAACAGTGAGTTGTGTTATGCCCTCCAACATCCCTCGTTAATTTGGCCCAGATCGGTTCAGATTTGGATATAGCTGCCATATAGACCGATCCTCCAGTTTAGTGTCTTAGGCCCATAAAAGCCACATTTATTATCCGATTTTGCTGAAATTTGGGACAGTGAGTTGTGTTGGACCCTTCGACATCCTTCGTCAATTTGGCCCTGATCGGTTCAGATTTGGATATAGCTGCAATATAGACCGATCTCTTGGTTTTAGGTTTTGGGGCCATAAAAGGCGCATTTATTGTCTGATATCGCCGAACTTTGAGGCAGGGTGTTGTCTTAGACCCTTCGACATACTTCGTCAATTTGGCCCAGATCGGTCTAGATTTGGATATAGCTGCAATATAGACCGATCTTACGGTTTTAGGTTTTGGGGCCATAAAAGGCGCATTTATTGTCCGATATCGCCGAACTTCAATTTGGCCTGATCGGTTCAGATTTGGATATAGCTGCCTTATAGACCGATCTCTCGGTTTTAGGTTTTGGGGCCATAAAAGGCGCATTTATTGACCGATTTCGCCGAAATTTTGGGCAGTGAGTTATTTTAGGTTCTTCGACATTGTTCTGCAACTTGGGCCAAATCGGTCCAGATTTGGATATAGCGGCCATATAGA
>NW_026739282.1:0-17500 GCF_963082655.1 Stomoxys calcitrans | reverse complement strand
TAAAATTAGGAACTCCGTGCTCCTTACAAAATCCTTAATTGTTTTCCATGCCACTCCCCTAAGTTTGTTCATGTCTGGTATTGTGTCCCCCAACTAAGTGCCGGTATCTGTTAGACGCGAAAGCAGACAATGACAAAGGAAATGCTCCAACGTCTCATCATCTTTCCCGCATGCCCTACACATGTTGTCACTTGCCGCACCGATTTTACATAAGTGACTTCGAAGTCCTATGTGTCCCGACGTGATACCAGTTGCTATACTGACCTCCTTCTTACCTACCTTCAGTAATAGCCTCGTCTTCTCACGATCCGGATCCCCCCATAGAATTTTGGCCGTCCTACTGACCGTTTCGCTGTTCCACAGGGTTGTATGCGTATTCATTGCCCATGCCCTTATCTCGGACTGGGTCGACCCGCAAGGCTTCAGGTTATCCAAGATTAACGAAGTCCTATGGCCTTCACCGCCAAATCGTTTGTCCTTTCATTCCCCCTTACTCCGTTATGGCCCGGGAACCAAACGATGTGGATTTTGTCACTCTCAGAGAAGGCGTTAATCTGCTTCTTACACTGCAAGACTGTTCGTGACCTTACCCTCCTGGTTGTTATTGCCCTTATGGCAATTTCACTGTCCGTTAAGATGTTCACACTCGACGTTCCGTTAGCAACACACCGGATCTCCGCTTGCAGGACCGTATTATGGTCAGGCAGCCTAAAACAGATCTCAGTCCCTGGGTTCTCAATGTAGACCCCCAGACTCACTCTGTCCTCTAGCTTTGATTCATCCATGTAACATGATTTTCCAGATGACAATGCTAGGGTTCCGTAAATCCAAGACTATGCCGCTGGCGGCAGTGACTCACATTCGATCTCGAATTTCATCGCAGGTATCCGATTCGATCGGAAACCTCTTCCCTACCTTCCAGGTTTCTTATCGTCTCCCCGATTATACCGCGATGTAAGAAGAAGATTAACGCCTTTTCTAAGGATGGCGCAAACCGCATCGTTTGGCTAACAGAGTAAAGGGAAATGAAATGGCAAACGATTTGGCTGTGAAGGCCAGAGAACTGCATTCGATAAACTTGGTTAACCCGAAAACTTTCGGGTCCACGCGCTCCGATTTAAGGGCACATGCAACATTGTGGAACAGCGAAACGGTCAGTAGGACGGCGAAAATCCTATGGGGGGATCCAGATCGTGAGAAGACAAGGCTTTTACTGAAAGGAAGCAAGAATGAGGTCAGTGTAGCTTTTGGTGTCATAACGGACTACGAGTTCTTCTATGCAAAATCGGTGCGAAAGAGATAGCATTTGTGGGGCATGTGGGGAAGATGATGAGACGTTGGAGTATTTCCTGTGTGATTGCTCGGCTTTAGCGGCTATCAGACATCGGTACCTAGGTGGGGACATGATACCAGACGTGAACAAACTTAGGGGAGCGGTATGGCAAACAATTAAGGATTAAGGATTTCCTAACATAAAATTTTCTTTTTCGAGATTAGTTTTTAGAGCGCACAACAAGCCGAATATCTGCAGCCTCTTTTCAACCAAAGTATGATAGTGGGTTTCCAAGATTCGGCTTGGCTGTGCTTAGCATGCTTTTACTTTTTTTAGATAACGCCTTATTTCAATTTACTTGATGCATTGACACAATGTTTATTTCTTCTATCAGTTTATGCTATTTTCATAAAATTCTTGGAATTCCAGCATCAGAGCAATTTCAGCAATGCTGATAGTGCTCTGATGCTTGCTTTATCCTTCTTTGTGATACGGAGCAACATTGAAATTTAGTTTACAAACTTTGGATAAACAAGCATCTCATATCAGATTTTCAATGCTATGCACGAAGTTGGAAATTGAAATACCAAAATTGAGTTTCAAAAGCATATCATTCCCATGCAGACAAACTGAATTTGTGTCAGCTCACTTGGCAAATTTTAGTATAATTTTCAATTTAATTAACAATATCATTTTAAATTATTTTCTTTTCAGCAATGGCTTGTGGTGTTGTAGACATTTATCTTTATAAAAAGAGACGTCTGTTAGTTTACCAATTATAAAGGATCCTAGAGATGTAAAAACCTTCATACATACCAGTGGAGCTATTTTCATTTGAAGCGTTATGATAAAATGAAATTAGGGATAGATTAGGATAATTCAGCCAGGCTGAATAAGGTTTTCTATAGAAAACTTTTATTCACCCTGGCTGAATAAGGTTTTCCTATAGGAAAACTTCAATTCAGCCTGGCTGAATAAGGTTTTCCTATAGGAAAACTTTAATTCAGCCTGGCTGAATAAGGTTTTCCTATAGGAAAACTTTAATTCAACCTGGCTGAATAAGGTTTTCCATAGGAAAACTTTAAATCAGCCTGGCTGAATAAGGTTTTCTATAGGAAAACTTTAATTTAGCCTGGCTTTATAAGGTTTTCTATAGGAAAACTTTAATTCAGCCTGGCTGAATTGGGGTTTCCATAGGAAAAATTTAATTCAGCCTGGCTGAATAAGGTTTTCCATAAGAAAACTTTAATTCAGCCTGGCTGAATAAGGTTTTCTATAGAAAAACTTTAATTCAGCCTGGCTGAATAAGGTTTTCCTATAGGAAAACTTTAATTCAGCCAGGCTGAATAAGGTTTTCCTATAGGAAAACTTTAATTCCGCCAGGCTGAATAAGGTTTTCCTATAGGAAAACTTTAATTCAGCCAGGCTGAATAAGGTTTTCCTATAGGAAAACTTTAATTCAGCCAGGCTGAATAAGGTTTTCCTATAGGAAAACTTTAATTCAGCCAGGCTGAATAAGGTTTTCCTATAGGAAAACTTTAATTCAGCCAGGCTGAATAAGGTTTTCCTATAGGAAAACTTTAATTCAGCCAGGCTGAATAAGGTTTTCCTATAGGAAAACTTTAATTCAGCCAGGCTGAATAAGGTTTTCCTATAGGAAAACTTTAATTCCGCCAGGCTGAATAAGGTTTTCCTATAGGAAAACTTTAATTCAGCCTGGCTGAATAAGGTTTTCCTATAGGAAAACTTTAATTCAGCCTGGCTGAATAAGGTTTTCCTATAGGAAAACTTTAATTCAGCCTGGCTGAATAAGGTTTTCTATAGGAAAACTTTAATTTAGCCTGGCTGTATAAGGTTTTCTATAGGAAAACTTTAATTCAGCCTGGCTGAATTGGGGTTTCCATTTAAATCAGCCTGGCTGAATAAGGTTTTCCATAAGAAAACTTTAAATCAGCCTGGCTGAATAAGGTTTTCTATAGGAAAACTTTAATTTAGCCTGGCTGTATAAGGTTTTCTATAGGAAAACTTTAATTCAGCCTGGCTGAATTGGGGTTTCCATAGGAAAAATTTAATTCAGCCTGGCTGAATAAGGTTTTCCATAAGAAAACTTTAATTCAGCCTGGCTGAATAAGGTTTTCCATAAGAAAACTTTAATTCAGCCTGGCTGAATAAGGTTTTCTATAAAAAAACTTTAATTCAGCCTGGCTGAATAAGGTTTTCCTATAGGAAAACTTTAATTCAGCCAGGCTGAATAAGGTTTTCCTATAGGAAAACTTTAATTCCGCCAGGCTGAATAAGGTTTTCCTATAGGAAAACTTTAATTCAGCCAGGCTGAATAAGGTTTTCCTATAGGAAAACTTTAATTCAGCCAGGCTGAATAAGGTTTTCCTATAGGAAAACTTTAATTCCGCCAGGCTGAATAAGGTTTTCCTATAGGAAAACTTTAATTCCGCCAGGCTGAATAAGGTTTTCCTATAGGAAAACTTTAATTCAGCCTGGCTGAATAAGGTTTTCCTATAGGAAAACTTTAATTCAGCCTGGCTGAATAAGGTTTTCCTATAGGAAAACTTTAATTCAGCCTGGCTGAATAAGGTTTTCCTATAGGAAAACTTTAATTCAGCCTGGCTGAATAAGGTTTTCCTATAGGAAAACTTTAATTCAGCCTGGCTGAATAAGGTTTTCCTATAGGAAAACTTTAATTCAGCCTGGCTGAATAAGGTTTTCCTATAGGAAAACTTTAATTCAGCCTGGCTGAATAAGGTTTTCCTATAGGAAAACTTTAATTCAGCCTGGCTGAATAAGGTTTTCCTATAGGAAAACTTTAATTCAGCCTGGCTGAATAAGGTTTTCCTAAAGGAAAACTTTAATTCAGCCTGGCTGAATAAGGTTTTCCTATAGGAAAACTTTAATTCAGCCTGGCTGAATAAGGTTTTCCTATAGGAATACTTTAATTCAGCCTGGCTGAATAAGGTTTTCCTATAGGAAAACTTTAATTCAGCCTGGCTGAATAAGGTTTTCCTATAGGAAAGGTTTTCCATAGGAAAACTTTAATTCAGTCTGGCTGAATAAGGTTTTCTATGGGAAAACTTTAATTCAGCCCCGCTGAATAAGGTTTTCTATGGGAAAACTTTAATTCAGCCTGGCTGAATAAGGTTTTCCTATAGGAAAACTTTAATTCAGCCTGGCTGAATAAGGTTTTCCTATAGGAAAACTTTAATTCAGCCTGGCTGAATAAGGTTTTCCTATAGGAAAACTTTAATTCAGCCTGGCTGAATAAGGTTTTCCTATAGGAAAACTTTAATTCAGCCTGGCTGAATAAGGTTTTCCTATAGGAAAACTTTAATTCAGCCTGGCTGAATAAGGTTTTCCTATAGGAAAACTTTAATTCAGCCTCGCTGAATAAGGTTTTCCTTTAGGAAAACTTTAATTCAGCCTGGCTGAATAAGGTTTTCCTATAGGAAAACTTTAATTCAGCCTGGCTGAATAAGGTTTTCCTATAGGAAAACTTTAATTCAGCCTGGCTGAATAAGGTTTTCCTATAGGAAAACTTTAATTCAGCCTGGCTGAATAAGGTTTTCCTAAAGGAAAACCTTATTTGCACCTTATTCAGCCAGGCTGAATTAAAGTTTTCCTTTAGGAAAACTTTAATTCAGCCTGGCTGAATAAGGTTTTCCTATAGGAAAACTTTAATTCAGCCTGGCTGAATAAGGTTTTCCTATAGGAAAACTTTAATTCAGCCTGGCTGAATAAGGTTTTCCTATAGGAAAACTTTAATTCAGCCTGGCTGAATAAGGTTTTCCTATAGGAAAACTTTAATTCAGCCTGGCTGAATAAGGTTTTCCTAGAGGAAAACTTTAATTCAGCCTGGCTGAATAAGGTTTTCCTATAGGAAAACTTTAATTCAGCCTGGCTGAATAAGGTTTTCCTATAGGAAAACTTTAATTCAGCCTGGCTAAATAAGGTTTTCCTATAGGAAAACTTTAATTCAGCCTGGCTGAATAAGGTTTTCCTTTAGGAAAACTTTAATTCAGCCTGGCTGAATAAGGTTGCACCAGAATTTTTAAAATGGTGCAAAAAATGTCAGGGGACTTGACAATGAAATGAAAGTATGAAAACCTAATTCAGCCAGGCTGAATTAAAGTTTTCCTATAGAAAACCTTATTCAGCAAGGCCGAATTAAGGTTTTCCCATAGGAAAACCTTATTCAGCCTGGCTGAATTAGGTTTTCATACTTTCATTTCATTGTCAAGTCCCCTGAAATTTTTTGCACCATGTTGCAAATTCTACAATTTTGTTAACCTCAACCTCATGGCTTAGCCTCAAAATTTCTAAACCAATTACCAGAAAAATTCCTTAAACTAAAAACTTGTCCTTGGACAAAATTTAAGCATGAGAAAAAAAAAGAAAAACCCTCAAACCCAGAATTGATGCGGTCCAAGTGTGATTTACAAAATTAAAACGTTTGCTGAACAGATTAAAATTTTCTTATATTTTCAATCACTTAACATCACTTGGACATCTGTGACAGGTTAGTTCTTTGGTTTGGTTGTGTGTGCATTCGAGTGTGTAAAACTTGCAGTGGTATTAGTGGTTTTCTTAAGACTCATTTGTTATTTGTGGTGTACTGAAAATGTTCACACACTCTCACAGACATCCATTACGAAAGTACACTGGAAAGTAAAATGAGTTTGGTCGGGATGGACTTTTGTGTATTCAACATCATAAAGTGGTGAGGTAGGCAATTAAGGGAGCTGTATAGGCTTAAGTTTGGCAGATGGATGGTCTTCGCTGGATCGACTAAAAATGCCCTGTTAAATTTTTCTCATAGCAACACGGGAAGTCAAATTAAAGGCCACCTTTTTTATACGGAGTCCGAACGGTAAGCCGTTTGGAGACACCATTTGGTAGAAAAGTTTTAACATGTCAGGATATCTCACAAATGTAGCCACATTTAGTATGGAGAATATAACCGCCGAAAATTTTTTCTGATATTCACTCAGGGATTTGAGCTCAGGCTTTCGGAGTCATACATGCTAATCTCTGCACCAAGGTGGTCTCCATCGCGCTGTATAAAAAACAGCATATTTTCTTCAGTGTACCACAAATTGAGTTAAATTCTAGTCGATGACAATACTGGCCTTGGATCTCTATGAGAGTGTTAGGAAATCTATCGAACTAAGAGTGTGTACTTGTATGCCAGTGTTTGTCTTCTCATATTGCCTTTCTCTAGCAGTTGTTAATTCTTGTTGCTTATTTAAGACCTGCAGCAATACATTTAAGTGTGGTGGAAAATACTTTTTGGTTTCTTATCCTTCGATATACCCTTTAATGCCAATGAATGCAATTTACCCACAATCTAATGTTGTTGTTCTAGTGCTCTAGCTGTGTTTGGCATGGTGTACCATTTCAATTCTTTGGTGTTGCTGTGCTGGTTCCATGGAACTGTTCCAACATCACTTGGGATAATTTGTACAAATCCTCGGACCACAAAAGTAAAGATCCACTGATGCAAACAAATTACATTGTAGAGACAAAGGGAGTGCCATTTACCAATCTGCCTTATCCGCAAACGCATCTGTGAAAATAAATTTACCAAAACCGTCCAAAGGCAAAAGCTGTATTAGACTCCGATTTCCCTCCCCCCCCCACCCCCATTTTGGATGGGAACATTTGAATAAGATTGCACAAAGACTCGAAGAAAAAAGTCTTGAATAAAATAAAACTAACTGTAAATGGATTAGAAAAATACAGGGATAGACTAATGAAAATAAAGTCGGATAGACATAAAGAGAAATTGACAGTCAGGTAGACAGACAGAGACAGATAGCACGGCATACAGAGAGACTGATATACAAAAGAGAGAAAGAGAGAGATACCAAAATAAAGACAAAGGGAAAAAAGGATAGAGGGAGGGAAAAAGAGACGGAACAAGTAAAAGCGTGCTAAGTTCGGCTGGGCCGAATCTTATATACCCTCCACCATGGAGCGCATTTGTCGAGTTCTTTTCCCCACATCTTTTCTTAGGCAAAAAGTGATATAAGAAAAGATTTGCTCTACTATTAGAGCGATATAAAGTTATGATCCGGTTTGGACCACAATTAAATTATATGTTGGAGACCTGTGTAGAGTGTCAGCCAATTTAAGTAAGAATTGCGCCCTTTGGGGGCTCAAGAAGTAAAATCGGGAGATCGATTTATATGGGAGCTGTATTGACCTATAGACCAATTCAGACCATAATAAACACGTATGTTAATGGTCATGAGAGAATCCGTCGTACAAAATTTCAGGCATATCGGATAATAATTGCGACCTCTAGAGGCTCAAGAAGTCAAGATCCCAGATCGGTTTATAGGGCAGCTATATCAGGTTATGAACCGATTTAAACCTTATTTGACACAGTTGTTGAAAGAAAAATAAAAAACGTCATGCAAAATTTCAGCCAAATCGGAAAGGAATTGCGCCCTCTTGAAGCTCAAGAAGTCAAGACCCCAGATCGGTTTATATGGCAGCTACATCAGGTTATGAACCGATTTGAACCATACTTGGCACAGTTATTGGATATAATAACAAAACACGTCGTGCAAAATTTCATTTCAATCGGATAAGAATTGCGCACTCTAGAGGCTCAAGAAGTCAAGACCCAAGATCGGTTTATATGGCAGCTATATCATAACATGGACCGATATGGCCCATTTACAATACCAACCGACCTACACTAATAAGAAGTATTTGTGCAAAATTTCAAGCAGCTAGCTTTACTCCTTCGGAAGTTAGCTTGCTTTCGACAGACAGACGGACGGACGGACGGACAGACGGACGGACATGGCTAGATCGACATAAAATGTCGCGACGATCAAGAATATATATACTTTATGGGGTCCCAGACGAATATTTCGAGTAGTTACAAACAGAATGACGAAATTAGTATACCCCCCATCTTATGGTGGAGGGTATAAAAAGCGTGCAAAGTTTGGCTGGGCCGAACCCACCACCAAAGAAACCACCACCATGGAACCCTCCACTATAGATTCTGCAAGAAATTTCTACAAAATGAATTTAGTTGAAAGACATGATTTTATTCTACATACCAAACTTCTGTCAAACCCGCAAAAATGAAGGTTCTAGGAACCGAACAAGGATGATCGAAAGACCGCTTTGCATGGGAGTTGCATCAGGTTATATACTTATTTGGCACAGTTGTCGTGGCAGAACACCATGTGGAAAATTTCAGCAAAATTGGACAAAAATTGCTGCTTGTAAGGACTCAAGAAGTCAAATCGGGAGATCGGTTTATATGGGAGCTATATCAGGTCATAGACCAATTTGAACAGTAGAGTTCTTGAAAATCATAACAAAGCACTACATGCGCAATTTCAATCAAATCGGATGAAAATGAAGGCTTCCCGGGGCTCAAGAAGTTAAATCGGGAGTTCGGTTTATATGGAAGCTGTATCAAGTTATAGACCAAAATGAAATATGATGGAGAACAGCCCCTATGTGCATATTACTAAGATTATGGTAGTTGAGTTGTTATAAAAAAGGATGGTTAATTTATCCATGGTGGTGGGTATTCAAAGTCGACATACAACCCATGCAGTTCATGGTTCATACGACGTCGTTACTCTGCATCAATGCAAACTTGTCCATAAATTTTACGAATAATCTTTCTCTCAAACACTCTAAACACTGCCTTGTCTGCTTTCACAAGTACCCAAAGAACCATTTAACCACACGGATAGTATCAGTGCCCTAAAGAGTTTCATTTTCGTCTGTCGAGAGTTGGTTTTATCTCTAAACTGGTTGCTTAATCCAAACTAGCATCGGTTTGCAAGTATTATGCTTCCCTTTATTGCAAAACTAGTGTCATTCGTCTCGGTTACGGCAGTGCCGAAATATTTAATGTTGCTGACTGTCTCAAAGTTGTGCCTCCCTACTTGTTCCATTTTCTTTATTTGCTTGTGTATACAAGGCGTTATGGGAGTTGATACCTACCTACCTTTTATGTTATCTCCAAGACCTTCTTTTTACTGAAAATCTTTCGATACTCTCAAAAGCTTCATTTACTACTTCCGGTGACCGACTTGTGATACGAATGTCTTCACGTAGGCACGTAGCATGTGCTCTCTTGTGAGTAGAGTGCCATAACTATTCAAATCTGCATCTGGTATACTCTTTCGGAGAGATTCTTTCCTATTTAAACTGAGAAACTTGTATCAGCAAGCGTCATCCTGCAAAATCTTATCAATTTTGCAGAGATACCAAACTCAGACATGACTTGAAAAACTTTTGAACATATAGGGCTATCGAAAGCGATTTTGTAGTCAACAAAGAGATGGTAGGTGTTGTCCTCAAAGGGTGTTTTCCAGGATTTGGTGGTGCATATCTGGTCATTGGTGGGCCACATTGGTACAACCCAATTATCTCATTGGTTTTAGATTTTAGTCTTTTATGCGGTACGCTCGAGAGTATAGTGTATGCGATGGGGAGAGACTTGTCTTGTCTCCTTTCTTGTGTACGGCACATAGTATGCTATGTTTTAACCATCGGGCATGCGCAGACAAGCTGATGCATACGCCTTCTCAGAAAGTCGCCTCCGGTCTTAAATAGTATAGCGGGCAACCTATCGGTTCCTGCTACCTTGTTGTTGCTTAGTCGGGTTGTTGCTTCTTAGACCTCATACTGACTAGGATGTAAACAATCTATGCTGTAATCAGGGATAGGTTATTCGGTTTTCTTGTTGTCGCCATATTTGGACACCAAGGGTGTGCAAAATGTTCTTTCCATATCGCCAGCACACTACCTGTTTCAGTTACCAGAATATCTTTTTTGTCTCTGCAGGAGGATGTGCATGTACCAAAGCCATCGGATTAATTTTTGCATACCTCAAGGGTTGTTCGCTAGAGACAGCCCTCTACGAAGTGGTATGAGCAGTCGAGACGTGTCTCAAACTGAAGGAGAACGCAATGGAGAGTTGACGCTTATGCGGATGACGTCTTACTACAGCTACGAGGTAAATTTCTGTCGATGATCAACGAGGCCATGGAAGTGTCACTGGGAAGCCTGTCATGATTCGACTTCGAGGGTTAATTACGAACCTAGGAAAGATGGAGCTGGTCCTCTACGCTCGCAAATACAAGATGCCGGATTTTAGACACCCGTCTTTGGGCGGACTCACCCCTCAGTTTTCGAAGGAGGTGAGATATATGGGCCTTGTTCGATATTTAAAACTGTCCTGGAAAAGGAAAGGATCCTGCAGGAGGATTTTCGGTCGGAAGTGGGACGTACTACCTAACGTACACTGCCATTGTGAGACCAAAGCTGACGTAAGAGGCTCTGGTATGGTGGAAGGCTGTGGGGAAGAGGACTTATAGAAGAGAGTTCAAAAAAATGCCCATACTGGCCTGCGTCGGAATCATAGGAGATTTAGGATCCACACAGCTGGCTGGTTTAGAAGCAATGCTGCATATGCAACCTATCGGGGTCTATATTTGGAATTTGGTGCCGCCAAGGTTGAGCTTAGGCTGAAGGAACTTGATATACCGAGTAAAGGAGAAAATGGCCACGATTCCATTCTGGACAATATGGATAAAGAGTACGTGGTGCGGAGATCGATTTAAGAAAGGATTTTTGGAATTTGCTTGCTTGCTTTGGAAGGACTGGTAGGCGAATGCTGTTTTTAAGGGAAATGAGAATTCGGTCTTCACAGTTAGCTTCACCATTAAGTCAGGGAGTGGATTGGAGGTATACTTCAAGACACGCAACATTGGTACGTCGACGATACTATCGGAAGAGTGTACAGTCTATCAGGCAAAGGTGTGTGTTCTTGACGATGGCCGCTAGAGAAATTATGGGAAGGAATATGCCGTCTTCAAATTTGGATTTCTATGTTGAAAGTCTTCAAGGCCTTTAATTCGAGGACAGTGAGGTCGAAGTGCGTGGCTGAGTGCTTGGAACATCTGAACATAATCTGGGCTCAATCCGGGCTAAAGACATAACGCTTACTTGGGTTCCTAATCACCATTGTATTCCATTGAGAAGAGAAGCGGACTTACACGCCAGCAATGGCTACACCGCTGTAAGCGAAACAGTCGCCCGACTTTCACTTGTCGTGCTACAAAAAATAGTAGAGAGTCCAGTGTGGAGGTCATGGTTATGCAAATTGCAAATTTTGCCCATGAACATTCAACCAAGGAACGGGAGCAAACTTCTCACATATCAATGAGTGCAGTCCGATTCACGTTTAAGCTCAATGATCAGGGACCTCCTTTTTATAGCCGAGTCCGAACGGCGTGCCGAAGTGCGACACCTCTTTGGAGAGAAGTTTTACATGACATAGTACCTCGGAAATGTTGCCAGCATTAGGAGAGGAAAACCACTGCCGAAAATTTTTTCTGATCGTCTCGCCAGGATTCGAACCCAGGCGTTCAGCGCCATAGACGGACATGCTAAAATCTGCGCTACGGTGGCCTATAATAAATCACTGTCAAATTTTAGCAAAATCGGATTATAAATGCGCCGTTTTTGGGGCCAAGACTTTAAATTAAAAGATCGGTCTATATGGGACCCAGCGTTCGGCGTCGTATGCTAACCTCTCCGCTACGGTGGCCTCCAAGAGAAATTATGGGAAACGTTGTATCTATGTTGACGGTATGGCCGCCGTCAAGGCCTTAGGTTCGAGGACAGCGAGGTCGAAGTGCGTGGCAGAGTGCTTGGAACATCTGAATAGAATTCGGGATCACACCGGGCTTAAACCAGGCTCACTGAAAAGACTCCGGGCTTACACCCTTAGGCTTATTTGGGTTTTTATTTACCATTCTGTACCATCGATAAGAGGAGACGGACTAATACACCAGCAATGGCTGGTGTAGCCGCTGGGAGCCAAACAGTCGCCCGACTTTCACTTGTCGTACTACTGAAAATAGTAGAGGGGCCAGTGTGGAGGCCATGGCGGCGTGAGAATCTGTTCATGAAAGCCGAACTGCCAGAACTCGCTGGTCTATCGTCGACTGGAGCAAGGATCTGCTGACCTTGGATAATAGGTCACTGGGTACTATTACAGTAGTTATAAATGGACATTGTGCGAAAGACCCTATGGACGCGGCCCTGGGAATACCGGATAATGATTACTACAGAAGATGCAGCGATGATGAGAGGACAATCGATTACTTGCTATGCTTATGTGGGGGTTTACAGGGACACAGGCTTTCCATCTCAAGGAGCCTGTTTTTCTTGGACCTCGGCGATCTTGCAGTTGAGTCGCTAGAAAGGCGCCTCAGTTATTTCGATAAAACGCTAGGGATTCGACGAAAGACGCAATGAAATCCAACATACACGGTCAGTATCACAGATTGCCACTCACTGTGTAGACACCGTTCGGCACCTTCATCCTTTACTAATTTTACAGATTTTCTAATTCAAAGTTTTTATGTATCTTAAATCGGCAGATTTTTGGTTTCTTCACCAATTTGTTGGGTTTTTTTTTTCTCGAGTGTAAACCAGAATTTAGCTAAGATATCCCCTAACTCCTTTCACCCTTCTGGGTATATATTTTTCATTTCATTTCTTGCAACATTCAAAGAAAGAAATTGTCGGTTTTGGTGTTGTATTTTACACTTGCCTCAAGTGCATCGTTTAGCCGTACTACACTCGCATATTTGCACTTAAACAATTACAATGACTGCGTGTAATCACAAAGAACTTCGAAGGGTGAGTATGGCAGCATTGTTCTCCCTATGTTTATACAAATACAGACTCAGAGTATAAGAACCGCGAAACCAACTGAATCTGTAACTAGCCCAGTGTCAAAGAAGAGGGAGAGTATTTGGCGTTGGCAGATTTGCTTAAACACTTTAGTGCTAGTGTTGTCTCTTCCAGGAATTCTCTTTGGCACTGCTATTGCTCTTATCACTCGATGCTATTTTGAAGGGGTGAATTCATGTTTTTATGGGTTTTACATTTATTTGGTCCAAGAATAAAAGGGAAATAAATTGGTAAAGGGAATTGAAATTATTTTCAGATGTGAGTTAAGATAGTTATGAGAGAAAAAACAAACCAGAAATCCAATTATTATCGAGAACGTTCACTAATTAAAGGCTGTTTTCAGTCAAAATTTCTATGAAATTTTCTCAAAAGACAAAATTTCTATCAAAATGAGGGGAAGGCCCCTCAGACACCAAGGAATAAATTTGTATGTCAGATTTGTAATCTACTTTAAAATACCTTTCATTTGATACCCATATTTTCAAAAGCGGCGAAGGAGTCCTGTTAGGTGGTATTTTGTGAGTGGGGGACCCCCCAGCGAAATTGGATACCAAATTCGTACTCTTCTCTTAAATACCTTTCGTTTGGTACCCATATTGTCCCAATCGATAAACATGTACGTTCCGGGGGGTTTTGGGGGGTGGGAAGGCCCCTTGGAGATTATGGAATAACTTTTAATGTCAGATTTGTACTCTACTTTAAAATACCTTTCAGTTGATACCCATATTGTTGAAAGCAGTGAACGAGTTTTGTTGAGGGGTATTTTGGGGGTGGGAGACCTCACCAAACACTTTGGGTGAAATTTGCATACCAAGTTCCTACTCTACTTTTAAATATCTTTCATTTGATACCCATATTGTTCCGATTGGTAAACATGTCCGTCCGGGTGGGTTTTGGGATGGGGCGTCCCCCTTGGTTATTTGACGGAAAAATTTTATACCAATTTCATGTTTTTGGGGTGGCATACAAAATTTTCGAGATTTGGCGTTTTTGAAAATTGGGGTATGAGGGAGGGTCCCATTTGGCTGAAAATTTGCACGCGGCGGTGTCTTATGACTTCCAACAACTGTGCCACGTACGGTCCGAATCAGCTTATAACCTGATATAGCTCCCATATAAACCAATTTCCCGATTTGACTTCTTGAGCCCCAAGAAGCAGCGATTTTTGTCCGATTTGGCCGAAAGTTTGCACGTAGTGTTCGGTTATAACTTCCAATAACTGTGTCAAGTACGGTTCGAATCGGTCTATAACCTGATATAGATTCCTTATAAACCGATCTCCCGATTTGACTTCCTGAGCCCTTAAAAGCCGCAATTTTTGTACGATTTGGCAGAATTTTTCAATGTAGTGTTCTGTTATGACTTTAAATCACTTTACGAAAAAAAGTTGACATCGATCTGTAACCCGGTATAGCTCCCATATAAACCGTTCTGCCGATTTGACTTCCTGAGACCTTACAAGCCGCAAATTTTGTCGAATTTTGCTGAAATTTTACATGCGGTGTACAACTGCGGTACAACTGCCAATAACTGTGCCAAAAACTGTCAAAATCAGTCTATAACCTGATATAAACCGGTCTCTCCTTGTTCGATTCTTAGAAGCTTTAATTATTGCTGGTTTGGCAGAAGTTTGGTATGTAGAATAAAATTATGCCCTTCAACAAATTTAGTTTGTATAAATTTTGAGCAGAATCCATGGTGGTGGGTTCCCAAGATTCGGCCCGGCCGAACTAACACGCTTTTACTTGTTGTACCTAAAAAGAAATACCGGGCAAATAACTTGACAAATGCGATCCATGGTTTTTCCCAGACATAACGTAGATTTCGCAAGCAATCATACTTGCTCTATAAATAGCTGCTATTTAACTTCAACAGCAGCACCACTACAACAGCAGCACCACTACAACAGCAGCGCCACTACAACAGCAGCACCACTACGGCAGCAGCACCACTACAGCAGCAGCACCATTACAGCATCAGCTGTACTTTCCTCTAGGGATGCATAGTGCTCACAAATTTGCTATACTTGCCTTTTACTAAAATTGCACCTAAAACAGCATGTAGATCCTATTTAGATAAATTTGCAATAAATATTTTCACCATTTGAGTTAGAGGCAAATAAAACAGAGATAGAAAGCACAAGAGAAAGCATAACAAGTAAAAATGTATTAAGTTCGGCCGTGCCGAATTTTGAATACCCACCATCATGTAAATATTATTCATCCTTTTTTGTTATAACTCCCCTACCGTTTCCAAAGTTATAACTAAATAGGAGACGGTTTGGTTCATATTTGATTCGGGTTCCTAGAACTCTTACACAAATCGCAGTTTCAGCGAAATCAGTTAATAAATCTTCTGTTTGTGGGATTAGGACCCTAAATTGGAAGATCGGTTTAGAATGCAGCTATATCTAAATATAGTCTTATCTAGATCATCTTCTGTCCAATTCCAGCGAAATCGGTGAGTCTTTAATGGGATTTAGACCCTATGTCGCACAGTGGGAAAAAATGGATATAACTCTTTAAAATTTGAGATGGTAAAAGCTGAGGTGTTATCGAGATCATGTGCAAAATGTCAATGCCTTAGGTGGTCCGGGCGCCTCTTGGCAGGCCTTGGCAAGCTTTTCGAAACATTGATCGGGATGCCAAATTTTCATTTGGTCCTATTTTCAAGACTCTTTTTTTGCTGGATAGTGTTCAATAACCCCGAAAAATGTTCAAAAATCCCGAAAAATATATGAGTTTTAATTTTTACTTTTTGAAATTTTGGTCGAGATGGGATTTGCATTTTGCAATTTACGAAGGCATTTGTCGAGTTTTTTAAATTCCAAAGCCAAGATTCCCCATTTGGGTTTATGTTTTCTTAACTTCGTATGTCTTCTTAAACCATGCAAAAAATTGTTTGCATCTAACAACTTTTGTAGCCACAGTCATTTTACTAAAAAATTATAAAAAATCATAAAAATGATGATGAATTTTGAAACCTTCATGGCCCGAAAGGGGTTTATGAGGATATTTGTATTTATGTTGGACTGTACTTATTTTTCGATTTTTTATACCCACCACCGACGGATGGGGGTATATTCATTTTGTCATTCCGTTTGCAACACATCGAAATATCCATTTCCGACCCTATAAAGTATATATATTCTTGATCAGCGTAAAAATCTAAGACGATCTAGATATGTCCGTCCGTCTGTCCGTCTGTCTGTTGAAATCACGCTACAGGCTTCAAAAATTGAGATATTGAGCTGAAATTTTGCACAGATTCTTTTTTGTCCATAAGCAGGTTAAGTTCGAAGATGGGCTATATCGGACTATATCTTGATATAGCCCCCATATAGACCGATCGGCCGATTTAGGGTCTTAAGCCCACAAAATCCACATTTATTATCCGATTTTGCTGAAATTTGGGACAGTGAGTTATGTTAGACCCTCCATCAATTTGGCCCAGATCGGTGGAGATTTGGATACAGCTGCCATATAGACCTATCCTCCGATTTAGGGTCTTAGGCCCATAAAAGCCACATTTATTATCCGATTTTGCTGAAATTTGCGACAGTGAGTTGCGTTGGGCCCTTCGACATACCTCGTCAATTTGGCTCAGATCGGTCTAGATTTTGATATAGCTGCCATATAGACCGATCCTCCGATTTGGGGCCTTAGGCCCATAAAAGCCACATTTATTATCCGATTTTGCTGAAATTTGGGACAGTGAGTTGTGTTAGGCCATTCGACATCCTCCGTCAATATGGGTTAGATCGGTTCAGATTTGGATATAGCTGCCATATAGACCGATCCTCAAATTTAGGGTCTTAAGCCCATAAAAGCCACATTTATTAGCCGATTTTGCTATGATTTGAGACGGTGAGTTGTGTTAGGCCCTACAACGTCCTTCGTCAATTTGGCTCAGATCGGTTCACATTTGGATATAGCTGCCATATAGACCGATCCTCCGATTTAGGGTTATATGCTCATAAAAGTTACATTTATAATCCGATTTTGCTGAAATTTGGGACAGTGTGTTGTCTTAGGCCCTCCGACGTCCTCTGTGAATTTGGTCGGTCTATATTGGCCAGATTTGGATATAGCTGCCATATAGACCAATCCTCCGATTTGGGGTCTTAGGCCCATAAAACACGCATTTATTGTCCGATGTCGCCGAAATTTTGGACAGTGAGTTAAGTTAAGCCCCTTGACATACTTCTGCATTATCGCACTAATCGGTCCAGATTTGGGTATAGCTGCCATATAGACCGATCTCCCGGTTTTAGGTTTTGGGGCCATAAAAAGCGCATTTATTGTCCGATGTTGCCGAAATTTCAAAGAGAATTTTTAAGATATCTCTATTAGATTTTTTTTTTTACAATTATGAAAATCGGACTACAAATGAAAATTTGGCAGCACAAACAATTTTGCGAAAAGAAAGGGTGACCAACTTAAGGGCCTGTCAAGAAACGCCCGCACC
>NW_026739281.1:35000-39813 GCF_963082655.1 Stomoxys calcitrans | reverse complement strand
GGGTATACTAATTTCGTCATTCTGTTTGTAACTACTCGAAATATTCGTCTGAGACCCCATAAAGTATATATATTCTTGATCGTCGTGACATTTTATGTCGATCTAGCCATGTCCCACCGTCTGTCCGTCCGTCCGTCCGTCTGTCTGTCGAAAGCACGCTAACTTCCGAAGGAGTAAAGCTAGCCACTTGAAATTTTGCACTAATACTTCTTATTAGTGTAGGTCGGTTGGTATTGTAAATGGGCCATATCGGTCCATGTTTTGATATAGCTGCCATATAAACCGATCTTGGGTCTTGACTTCTTGAGCCACTAGCGTGCGCAATTCTTATCCGATCAGAATGAAATTTTGCACGACGTGTTGTGTTTTTATATCCAACAACTGTGCCAAGTATGGTTCAAATCGGTTCATAACCTGATATAGCTGCCATATAAACCGATCTTGGGTCTTGACTTCTTGAGCCTCTAGAGTGCGCAATTCTTATCCGATTGAAATGAAATTTTGCACGACGTGTTTTGTTATTATATTCAACAACTGTGCCAAGTACGGTTCAAATCGGCCCATAACCTGATATAGCTGCCATATAAACCGATCTTGGGTCTTGACTTCTTGAGCCTCTAGAGGGCGCAATTCTTATCCGAATGGAATGGAATTTCGCACGACGTGTTTTGTTATGATACCCAACAACTGTGCCAAGTATGGTTTAAATCGGTCTATAACCTGATATAGCTGCCATATAAACCGATCTTGGGTCTTGACTTCTTGAGCCTCTAGAGGGGACAATTCTTATCCGATTTGAATGAATTTTAGCACGACGTGTTTTGTTATGATATCCAACAACTGTGCCAAGTATGGTTCAAATCGGTTCATAACGTGATATAGCTGTCATATAAACCGATCTGGGATCTTGACTTCTTGAGCCTCTAGAGGTCGAAATTATTATCCGATTTGCCTGAAATTTTGTACGACGGATTCTCTCATGACCATCAACATACATGTTTATTATGGTCTGAATCGGTCTATAGCCCATATAAATCGATCTCTCTATTTTACTTCTTAAGCCCCCAAAGGGCGCAATTCTTATTCGAATTGGCTGACATTTTACACAGGCCTTCAACATATAATTTAATTGTGGTCCAAACGGACCATATCTTGATATCGCTCTAATAGCAGAGGAAATCTTTTCTTATATCCTTTTTTCCCAAAGAAGAGATGCCCGGTAAAGAACTCGACAAATGCGATCCATGGTGGAGGGTATATAAGATTCGGCCAGGCCGAACTTAGCACGCTTTTACTTGTTTTTTGTTGTATAGTGCTCAAAAATCCCTACAAAAACGTTTGCTTGAGGTATATAATATCTCCACTGGTTTTGAGATATTCAACGTTTAATTTTTTATACCCTCCACCATAAGATGGGGGTATACTAATTTCTGTTTGTAAGACTTTGAAATTTACTTCTAAGACCCCATAAATTATATATTCTTGATCGTCATGACATTCTAAGCCTATCTAGCCATGTCCGTCCGTCCGTCTATCGAAAGCACGCTAACTTTCGCAGGAGTAAAGCTAGGCGCTTGAAATTTTGCACAAATACTTTCCGTTAGTAGTAGGTCGTTTGGGAAAATAAATGGGCCAAACTAGTCCATGTTTTGATATAGCTGCTATATAAACCGATCTTGTGTCTTGACTCCTTGAGTCTCTAGAGGGCGCAATTCTCGTCCGATGTGACTGAAATTTTGCACATAGTGTTTTGGTATCACTTCCAACAACTGTGCTAAGTGTGTTTCAAATCGGTTCAAAACTTGGTATAGTTGGCATATAAACCCATCTTGAATTTTGACTTCTTGAGGCTCTAGAGGGCGCAATTCTTATCCGATTGACTGAAATTTTGCAGGAGTCATTGTGTTATGACTTCCAACAACTGTGTTTTGTATGGTTTAAATCGGTCCATAACCTGACGTAGCTGTCGTGTAAACCGATCTGGGGTCTAGACTTCTTGAGCCTCAAGCGGGCGCAATTCCCCGATTTGGCTGAAATTTTGTACAACGGCTTCTCCCATGACCTTCAACATACGTGTTCAATGTGGTTTGAATCGATCTATAGCTTGATACAGTTCCCATATAAACCGATCTCACGATTTTGCTTCTTGAGCCCCTAAAAGGCGCAATTCTTATCCGAATGGACTGAAATATAACACAAGGACTTTTACAGTGTGCAGCATTCAATTGTTTGCCTAAGGCATTGTTTACCTAAAAAGAGATACCGGGAAAAAAAACTTGGCAAATGCGATCCATGGTGGAGGGCCCGCCGAATTTAGCACATTCTTATTTGTCACTTCTAGAGCCACTGCAAGTGCATTTTTTGATCAATCTAGCCAAAATTTTGCACAACGGTTTTCTCAGCGAGTACCTCATTATCTAAGAAGTTTGCTCGAAATCAGTTCAGTATTAGATATAGCTCCCATATATATGTTCGTCCGATTTTGGGTAATTTGCAATAATATTGTCATTTGTCAACCATGGTTGTTACAGTTTGAACACAGTTGCTCGAAATTGCTTAGCCCACCTGAAAACATCCGGCTAGGTCCATCAAAATTGGTTCTGAATTGGATATAGATATAGCACTTTGTACCTACAGTGTAGATGTAGATTTTTGCCTTTACTTACTGGTTTTTATACCCACTACCGTAGGATAGGGGGCATATTCATTTAGTCATTCCGTATGTCAATCCCTTTATCGTCAGATCGGTACATATGGCAGCTATATCTAAATACAGTGCGATCTGAACCATATTTGGGTCAGATGTCGGAACGCCTTAAACTACTCACTATTTCAAAATATTTGGCAGAGCCCGGCCAGGATTCGAACCTGGGACCACGAAACAACGGCGAGAGCAATTGCCGTTGTCTTAGCGTTTGAAGCCATCAATAAAACTTCCAACAGATGAACAAAATCTTGTGTAGTACGGAAGCAGTGTAATTTGATACTGATAGAATGTCTGTCATTACACAGAAATACATGCATTGGAAAAAAGTACAGATAATAAGCAGGGTTATCGAGCTTGATTAATGTGGTAATTGTACCATAGATGCGTTTTCGCTATTAATACGATCCAAATACATGGCCCTTGAAGCCATCACAAATCAGCAAATTGGACACACGTATACATGGAAGAGAGTGAAAATCGGGCGCTATATATAGATGTATATGAAAGCTATATCTATATCTGAATCGATTTCTTGTTCTATCGAGAGTCATAAGAAAATCCTTATCTGCCAAATTTCGAGATAATCGGTTAACAAATGACCATTTTATTGCTGTTTTACCTTAAATCGGACGAACATATATATGGAAGCTATATCCAAATCTGAACCGATTTTTTTCCAATTTCAATAAGCTTCGTCTCTAGGCCGAAAAACATGGCCATACCAAATTTCAAGACAATCGGATGAAAAAAAAAATATCCTACTGTGGTGGGTATAAAAATAAAGCTTTTATGGCTTCAGACCCTTTATCGATAGATCGGTTTATGTAGCGGCTATATCTAACCTAACCTGCGTGGAGCAACAAGATGCGTAAATGTAGCCGCTTAAAAAATTTTGCACAGACACTTAGTATAGATGAATGTCATCGGGGAATGCAAATGGGCCATATCGATTCAGATTTAGATGTTGCTCCTATATAAACCGATCTCCCGATATGATTTCTTGACCCCATGGAAGCCGCAATTTTAGTTCGGTTTGCCTGAAATTTTACAAGTAGTGCTCTGTTATGACTTCCAAAAACTGTAATAAGTACGATTCGAATCGGTGTCTAACCTGATATAGCTCCAGTATAAACCGATCTACCGATTTGACTTCTTGAGCCCTTTTGGTGGTTTAACAGAAGAATGGTATGTAAAGGGTGATTTTTTTGAGGTTAGGATTTTCATGCATTAGTATTTGACAGATCACGTGGGATTTCAGACATGGTGTCAAAGAGAAAGATGCTCGGTATGCTTTGACATTTCATCATGAATAGACTTACTAACGAGCAACGCTTGCAAATCATTGAATTTTATTACCAAAATCAGTGTTCGGTTCGAAATGTGTTCATTCACCGTAACGTTGCGTTCAACAGCATCTTTGAAAAAATACGGTCCAATGATTCCACCAGCGTACAAACCACACCAAACAGTGCATTTTTCGGGATGCATGGGCAGTTCTTGAACGGCTTCTGGTTGCTTTTCACTCCAAATGCGGCAATTTTGCTTATTTACGTAGCCATTCAACCAGAAATGAGCCTCATCGCTGAACAAAATTTGTCAAAATTTGAACACATTTCGAACCGAACACTGATTTTGGTAATAAAATTCAATGATTTGCAAGCGTTGCTCGTTAGTAAGTCTATTCATGATGAAATGTCAAAGCATACTGAGCATCTTTCCCTTTGACACCATGTCTGAAATCCCGCGTGATCTGTCAAATATTAATGCGTGAAAATCCTAACCTCAAAAAAATCACCCTTTAGAATAAAATAATGCCCTTCAACTAAATTTGTTTTGTATGAATTTTTAGCAGAATCCAGAATCCCATGATTCCTACCTGCCGAACATATCACGCTTTTGCTTGTGTGTCACACAAATCCTTTCCAAGAAAGTTTAATTACAAGTGAGGTTTTTGGAAACTCTTGTATCTCTTATTATAATCCTATCATTGCCACTAAGAAATCTCTTTACCATATGAGCAGATTTACACGGCCTGCATACAATTTACACGGCCTGCATACAATTTTCCTACAAACAAGTGAAACAGCAATAGAGAATTTTTTCACC
>NW_026739281.1:0-30000 GCF_963082655.1 Stomoxys calcitrans | reverse complement strand
CCACCTTTCATCAAAATTCGATGAAAATTTCTTACCTTATGGCCCATAGCAGTTATATCGAAATATGTTCCGATTTGGAATAAATACTAAAAAGTATAGTAGCTATAAATAAAAATAAACCAATCTGAACCATATACAATGCGGATGTCGAAAAGCCTAACATAAGTCACTGTGTCAAATTTCAGTGAAATCGGATTATAAATTCGTCTTTTATGGGGCCAAAACTTTAAATCGAGAGATCGGTCTACATGGCAGCTATATCCAAATCTGCAACGATTTGGGCTAAGTTGCAGAAAAATGTTGAAGAAACTAACACAACGCACTGTCGCAAATTTCAGCGAAATCGGGCAATAAATGCGGCTTTTAATGGCCTCAAAACTTTAAATGGAGAGATCGGTCTATATGGCAGCTATATCTGATCGGTCTATATGGCATCTGAACCGATCTGACCCAAATTGACAAAGGATGTCGAAGGGCCTAAGACAACTCACTGTTCCAAATTTCAGCAAAATCGGACAATAAATCTGGCTTTTATGGGTCTTAGACCCTAAATCGGAGGATGGGTCTATATGACAGCTATATCCAAAACTGGACCGATCTGGGCCAAACTGGCGAAGGATGTCGAAGGTCCTAAGACAACTCACTGTCCTAAATTTCAGCAAAATCGGATAATAAATGTGGCTTTTATGGGCCAAAGACCCTAAATCGGAGGATCGGTTATATGGCAGCTATATCCAAAACTGGACCGATCTGAGCCAAATTGGCGAAGGATGTCGAAGGGCCTAAGACAACTCACTGTCCGAAATTTCAGCAAAATCGGATAATAAATGTGGCTTTTATGGGCCTAAGACCCTAAATCGGCGGATCGGTCTATATGGGGGCTATATCTAGATATAGTCCGATTTGGCCCATCTTCGAACTTAATCTGCTTATGGACAAAAAAAGAATATGTGCAAAGTTTCAGCTCAATAACTCAATTTTTGAAGACTGTAGCGTGATTTCAACAGACGGACAGACGGACGGACATATCTAGATCGTCTTAGATTTTTACGCTGATCAAGAATATATATACTTTATAGGATCGGAAATGGATATTTCGATGTGTTGCAAACGGAATGACAAAATGAATATACCCCCATCCTTCGGTGGTGGGTATAACAAGTAAAAGCTTGCTAAGTTCGGACGGGCCGAATCTGGATGGTATATACATCCACCACAGATCGCATTTTTCGAGCTCTTTTCCCGATATCTCTTCTTAGGACAACAAAGGATAAAAGAAAGGAATTGCTATAATATTGGACCTATGTCAAGTTAAGCTCCGGTCTGAATTGAATGTTGGTGACTATAGTAGAAGTCATTGTATAAAATTTCAGCCAATTCGAGTAAGAATTATACCCTTTAGGATCTCAAGAAGTAATATAGGGAGCTCGGTTTATATGGGAGCTAAATCAGGCTATGGACCGATTCGGGACAGTATTTGACACGTATATTGAAGGTCATGGGAGAAGCCGTTGTTCTAAATTTCGGTCAAATCTGATAAAAATTACGCCCTCTGGTGGCTCAAGAAGTCAAGATCTCAGATGGGTTTATATGACAGTTTTATCAGGTTATGGACCGATTTCAACCATACTCAGCACAGTTGTTGGAAGTCACAATAAAGCACCTCGTGCAAAATTTCAGCCAAATTGGATAAGAATTGTGCCCTCTGGTGGCTCAAGAAGTCAAGATCCCAGATCGGTTTATATAGCAGCTATATCAGGTTATAGACCAATTTGAACCATATTTAATACGGTTGTTGGAAGTCATAGCGAAATACGTCGTGCAAAATTTCATTCCAATCGGATAAGAATTGCGCCCTCTAGAGGCTCAAGAAGTCAAGATCCCAGATCGGTTTATATGGCAGCTATATCAGGTTATGGACCAATTTAAACCATACTTAGTACAGTTATTGGAAGTCATAGGGAAATACGTCGTGCAAATTTTCATTCCAATCGGATAAGAATTACGCCCTCTAGAGGCTCAAGAAGTCAAGCCCTAAGATCGGTTTATATGACAGCTATATCAGGTTATGGACCAATTTGAACCAAACTTCGTACAGTTGTTGGAAGTCATAGCGAAATACGTCATGCAGAATTTTATTCCAATCGGATAAGAATTGCGCACTCTAGAGGCTCAAGAAGTCAAGACCCAAGATCGGCTTAAATGGCATCTATATCAAAACATGGACCGATATGGCCCATTTACAATCCCAACCGACCTTCACTAATAGGAAGTATTTGTGCAAAATTTCAAGAGGCGAGCTTTACTCCTTCGAAAGTTAGCGTGCTTTCGACAGACAGACGGACGGACAGACTAGATGGACATGGCTAGATCGATATAAAATGTAACGACGATCAAGAATATATATACTTTATGGGGTCTCAGACGAATATTTCGAGTAGTTACAAACAGAATGACGAAATTAGTATACCCTCATCCTATGGTGGAGGGTATAAAAAAGAGGTTATACACGAACAAGTAAAAGCGTGCTAAGTTCGGCCGGGCCGAATCTTATATTCCCCCCACAATGGATCGCATTTGTCGAGTTCTTTTCCCGGCATCTCTTCTTAGGCAAAAAAGGATATAAGAAAAGAGTTGCTCTGCTTTTAAAACGATATCAAGATATGGTCCGGTTCGGACCACTATTAAATTATATGTTGGAGACCTGTGTAAAATTTCAGCCAATTCGTATAAGAATTGCGCCCATTGGGGCTCACGAAGTAAAATAGAGAGAACGATTTATATGGGATCTGTATCGGGCTATAGACCGATTCAGAACATAATAAACACGTTTGTTGATGGTCATGAGAGGATTCGTCGTACAAAACTTCAGGCATATCGGATAATAATTGCGACTTCTAGGGGTCAAGAAGTCAAGATCCCAGATCGGTTTATATGGCAGCTATATCAGGTTATGAACCGATTTGAACCTTATTTGACACAGTTGTTGAAAGTAAAAATAAAATACGTCATGCAAAATTTCAGCCAAATCGGATAGGAATTGCGCCCCGTAGAAGCTCAAGAATTCAAATCCCCAGATCTGTTTATATGACAGCTATATCAGGTTATGGACCGATTTCAACCATACTTTTCACAGTTGTTGGATATCATAACGAAATACTTGGTGCCAAAAATTCATTCCAATCGGATAAGAATTGCGCACTCTAGAGGCTTAAGAAGTCAAGACCCAAGATCGGTTTATATGGCAGCTATATCAGGTTATGGACCGATTTAAACCATACTTGGCACAGTTGTTGGGTATCATAACAAAACACGTCGTGCGAAATTCCATTTCAATCGGATAAGAATTGCGCACTCTAGAGGCTCAAGAAGTCAAGACCCAAGATCGGTTTATATGGCAGCTATATCAGGTTATGGACCGATTTGAACCATACTTGGCACAGTTGTTGGATATCATAACAAAACACGTCGTGCAAAATTTCATTTCAATCGGATAAGAATTGCGCACTCTAGAGGCTCAAGAAGTCAAGACCCAAGATCGGTTTATATGGCAGCTATATCAGGTTATGGACCGATTGGAACCATACTTGGCACAGTTGTTGGATATCATAACAAAACAGTTCGTGCAAAATTTCATTTCAATCGGATAAGAATTGCGCACTCAAGAGGCTCAAGAAGTCAAGACCCAAGATCGGTTTATATGGCAGCTATATCAGGTTATGGACCGATTTGAACCATACTTGGCACAGTTGTTGGATATCATAACAAAACACGTCGTGCAAAACTTCATTTCAATCGGATAAGAATTGCGCACTCAAGAGGCTCAAGAAGTCAAGACCCAAGATCGGTTTATATGGTAGCTATATCAGGTTATGGACCGATTTGAACCATACTTGGCACAGTTGTTGGATATAATAACAAAACACGCCGTACAAAATTTCATTCCAATCGGATAAGAATTGTGCACTCTAGAGGCTCAAGAAGTCAAGACCCAAGATCGGTTTATATGGCAGCTATATCAAAACATGAACCGATATGGCCCATTTACAATACCAACCGACCTACACTAATAAGAAGTATTTGTGCAAAATTTCAAGCGGCTAGCTTTACTCCTTCGGAAGTTAGCGTGCTTTCGACAGACAGACGGACGGACGGACGGACGGACGGACGGACGGACGGACGGACGGACAGACGGACGGACATGGCTAGATCGACATAAAATGTCACGACGATCAAGAATATATATACTTTATGGGGTCTCAGACGAATATTTCGAGTAGTTACAAACAGAATGACGAAATTAGTATACCCCCCATCTTATGGTGGAGGGTATAATAAAATAAAATAAAATAAAATAAAATAAAATAAAATAAAATAAAATAAAATAAAATAAAATAAAATAAAATAAAATAAAATAAAATAAAATAAAATAAAATAAAATAAAATAAAATAAAATAAAATAAAATAAAATAAAATAAAATAAAATAAAATAAAATAAAATAAAATAAAATAAAATAAAATAAAATAAAATAAAATAAAATAAAATAAAATAAAATAAAATAAAATAAAATAAAATAAAATAAAATAAAATAAAATAAAATAAAATAAAATAAAATAAAATAAAATAAAATAAAATAAAATAAAATAAAATAAAATAAAATAAAATAAAATAAAATAAAATAAAATAAAAATAAAATAAAATAAAATAAAAAAAAAAATAAAATAAAATAAAACAAAATAAAATAAAATAAAATAAAAACAAGTAAAAAGGCGTTAAGTTCGGCCGGGCCAAACTTTGGATACCCACCACCTCGGGTATATATATAAACCACCTTCCATCTAAATTCGGTGAAAATTGCATACCTTATGCAGTTATATCGAAATATGTTCCGGTTTGGACCAAATACTAATAAGCACAAGTCATTGTTCAATTGTGTATAACAAAATATTGTCGTTTTAGTAGCTATATCTAATAACAAACCGATGTGAAAAATATTCGACACAGATGTCGAAAAGCCTAACATATGTCACAGTGTCAATTTTCAGTGAAATCGGATTATAAAAGCGCCTTTTATGGGGCCAAAACTTAAAATAGAGAAATCGGTCTACATGACAGCTATATCCAAATCTGCACCGATTTGGGCTAAGTTGCAGAAAAATGTCGAAGAAACTAACACAACGCTCTGTCCCAAATTTCAGCGAAATCGGGTAATAAATGCGGCTTTTATGGCCTCAAAACCTTAAATGGAGAGTTCGGTCTATATGGCAGCTATATCCAAATCTAAACCGATCTGTGCCATATTGCAGAAGTATGTCAAGGGGCTTATCTTTACTCACTGATCCAAATTTCGGCGACATCGGACAATAAATGCGCCTTTTTTGGCCCCAAAACCTAAAACCGAGAGATTGTTTTATATCGCGGCTATATCCAAAGGCCTTTCACAACTCACTGTCCCAAAATTCAGCAAAATCGGACAATAAATGCGCTTTTTATGGCCCAAAACCTCAAACATAGAGACCGGTCTATAAGGCAGCTATATCCAAATCTGGGCCGATCCGAGCCAAGTTGAAGGAGAATATTTGGAGGCCTAACAAAACACACCAAATTTCGGCGAAATCGGATAATAAATGTGGCTTTTATGGGCCCAAAACCTTATATAGAGAGATCGGTCTATATGGCAGCTATATCCAAATGTGGAGCGATCTGAGCCAAATTAAAGAAGGATGTGGAAGGACCCAAGACAACTCACTGTCCCAAAATTTTGCCAAAATCGGATAATAAACGCGCTCCAAATCGGTGGTTCGCTCTATATGGCAGCTATATCTACATCTGGACTGATCCTGGTCAAACTGAATAAAGATGTCGTAGGCCTAAACACAACTCACTGTCCCAAATTTCGGCGCAATCGGAAAATAAAAGCGCCTTAAATGGGCCCAAAACCTTAAATCGGCGGATCGGTCTATATGGCACCAACATCCAAATCTGTACCGATCTGAGCCAAATTGAAGAAGGATGTCGAAGGGCCTAACACAAACGTTTGTCTGTCCGTCCGTCTGTCCGTCCGTCCGTCCGTCCGTCCGTCCGTCCGTCCGTCTGTCCGTCCGTCTGTCCGTCCGTCTGTCCGTCCGTCTGTCCGTCCGTCTGTCCGTCCGTCCGTCTGTCTGTCGAAAGCACGCTAACTTCCGAAGGAGTAAAGCTAGCTGCTTGAAATTTTGCACAAATGCTTCCTATTAGTAAGGTCGATTGCGATTGCAAATGGGCTATATCGGACCACATTTTGATATAGCTGCCATACAAACCGATCTGCGATCTTGACTTCTTGAGCCTCTAGAGGGCATAATTCGTATCCGATTTGGCTTAAATTTTGAACAAAGAGTTCTAACACGACTTCCAACAATTGTGCTGAGTATGGTTTAAATGGGTCCATAACCTGATGTAGCAGTCAAATAAACCTATATAGGGTCTTGACTTCTTGAGCATCTATAGTGCGCAATTCCCATCCGATTTGGCTGAAATTTTGCGCGACGTGTTTTGTTATGACTTTCAATAACTGTATTAAGAATAGTTCTAATCGGTCCATAACCTGATATAGCTGCCATATAAACCGATCTGGGGTCTTGATTTCTTGAGCCACTAGAGAGCGCAATTATTATCCGATTTAGCTGAAATTTTGCATGAGGTGTGTTGTTATGACATTCAACAACTGTGCTAAGAATAGTTCAAATCGGTCCATAACCAGATATAGTTGCCATATAAACCGATATGATTTCTTGATCCTCTACAGGGAGTAATTCCTATCCGATTGAGCTGAAGTTTTGCACGACGTGTTTTGTAACGACTTCCAACAACTGTATTAAAAATGGTTCAAATCGATCCATAACCTGATATAGCTGCCATATAAACCGATATGGGATCTTGACTTCTTGAGTCACTAGAGGGCGCAATTATTATCCGATTTGGCTGAAATTTTGCATGAGGTGTTTTGTTATGACTTTCAATAACTTTTCTATGAACAGTTCAAATCGATCCATAACCTGATATAGTTGCCATATAAACCGATATGGTGTCTTGATTTCTTGATCCTCTACAGGGAGTAATTCCTATCCGATTTGGCTGAAATTTTGCATGAGGTGTTTTGCTATGATTTTCAACAACTGTGCTAAGAATATTTCAAATCGGTCCAGAACCTGATATTACTGCCATATAAACCGATATTGGATCTTAACTTCTTGAGCCTCTAAAAGGCGCATTTGGCTTAAAATTTGTACAACGGTTTCTCCCATGACTTTTAACACACGTGTCGAATATGGTATGACTTGGTTTATAGCCTAATACAGCTCCCCTATAAACCGATCTCCCTATTTTACTAATTCAGCCCCTTAAATGCGCAATTCTTACTAGATTTGGGTGAAATTTTACACAATGACTTCTACCATGGTCTCCAATATTCAATATTCTTTTCGTTTTTTTTTTTTTTGCCTAAAAAGAGATACCGTGGAAAAAGCTCGACGAATGCGATCCTTGGTGGAGGGTTTATAAGATTTGACCCGGCCGAACTTAATGCCTTTTTATTTGTTTTTCAAAAAAATTTACAAAAATAGCTCCTCCCTTCCCAAAGTTTTGTTGTCTTATCAGTAAGACAAAATGTCTGCCTTTCTGTTATCTGCCTATTTGTTGACTTTTAACATCCCTGGAAATTTGTCTCAATAAAAATAAAATACAAAAACAACCAAAAAACATTTCCACTGCAAAAAAAGGTTAATGGTATGACAACATGCCAACATGTCGAGTCAAATGTCACCTTGTATTAGTGTAGAATATCAACAGAAAATTAACGACAAACAGCAAAGAACAAATTTTGTGCAAATTGGGTGTGTCATTTGTTAAATGTTTCTTCTTCAAATCTTTGGGTGTTTCTTTGCTCCCTCGGTTTTGAGGTGCTAAAAATGACAGAACAATAAAACATTGAGTCACATAGGCCATAACCGCTGGAATGTGCCAAATGAAAGTCCATAGAGGCGGAAGAAGAAGGCAAAGTGGATAGGGACATAATGACAAATAAAAGAAATGTTAAAAAAGGCATTTAAGCGCCAAAAAAAAAAAACCAAAACGAAGAAGGCTAATTACCAATGAAACGTTGTGCTATAATCTATTCTCTGTCGCCAAGTTTTTGGTAGGTAAGGGAATACTCTTTTCGGCATATTGTTTGAAATGCCTGGAACAGGGTATTATAACTCTTAGGGCATTTGTTTGTAACACCCAGGAGAAGAGGAGGCCACCGTAGCGCAGAAGTTAGCATGTCCGCCTATGACGCTGAACGCTTGGGTTCGAATCCTGGCGAGACCATCAGAAAAAATTTTCAGCAGTGGTTTTCCCCTCCTAATGCTGGCAACATTTGTGAGGTACTATGCCATGTAAAACTTCTCTCTAAAGAGGTGTCGCACTGCGGTACGCCGTTCGGACTCAACTATAAAAAGGAGGCCCCTTATCAGTGAGCTTAAACTTAAATCGGAGAGCCCTCATTGATATGTGAGAAGTTTGCCCCTGTTCCCTAGTGGAATGCTCATGGGCAAAATTCGCATTTGCATACCCAAAAGGAGAAGAGATAGACCGTTTAATACGTATACCGATCGACTTAGAATCACTTTATCATTCGATTAAGCTATGTTCGACTAAGAGAAGAGAAGGCATGGTCTTTAATGAGTCATTTGGTTAGGCGATGCTCAAATCCTCTAGCGCTAAAGGATGAACTCAGAAGGTGCTTCGAGAGTAGCAGCAGGGGGCATATAAGAATAAATCGACCACACCATAAGCGTCGAGCGCTTCGAGGTAGTGTATCGTAATGTCTTTCCGTTGTGCCTCACTGAGTTAGTTACCTTATTAAGTGAGATGAATGACTCTGCGTAACCTAAATCCAAAATGGTATCCCTCTCATTGCCCTTTAATTCCTAAATATTTTATTGAATTCCTCACCAATTTTTCTCACAAAATAAAAATAATTTGACTTATTTTATATCTTGCCTATATGTTTAAAGGCCACCGTTGATGCTGAACGCCTGGGTTCGAATCCTGGCGTGTATATTAGAAAAAAAGTTTAAGCTGTGTCTATCCCCTCCTAATGCAGGCAACATTTGTGAGGTACTGTGCCGTAATAAAATTCTCCCCAAAGAGGTATCGCACTGCGGCACACCGTTTGTACTCGGCTATAAAAAGGAGGACCCTTATCATTGAGCTTAAAATTTTGAGTCGGACTGCACTCAGTGATATGTGAGAAGTTTTTCCCAGTTTCTCAGTGGAATGTTCATCGGCAAATTTGCATTTTTCCATGTTTAAATTTATCTCTGTCATAATTCAAATTATATATCATTATGCCGGAAATGAATATCCACACACATACATTATTAATTGCGTTACATTGGATGTGTAACATTTCCGTTTGCAATTCTATGGGAAAAATTAAAAATATTTAATTAAATAAAGCAACAGGAAATGCTCATGCACTATGTATGTGCATAGCTATTTAGCACATTACAGTTGTTATTAATAAAATTGTAAATAATTAAAACTGAAGTTAATTGCAATTAATGATGGCATCTTAACAAACAATAGATGTGTAATGGCAAAATCAATAGTACTCGTATTCCTATGGGTAAAATGTAATAAAAATACGTTAAATTGTATTCAATGATGTAATGCGTAGCGAACGAAATTCAATAAAGTGCAGCAATTAAGGATAGGGAAAAAAGTAATCCCGGATAAAATTCTGTGCATCGTTAGAGAATACCAAATACTTAGTTAGGCTGTGTAACGTGAGAGGAAAAATTCAATCAAACCCCACCTATATAAAAGGAAACAATGGTAGAATAATTCTGACAAATCTCTCGATGCTGAACCTAAACTTCGCCCTACCAAAGAATACTCACCCGGGTGACCCATTCACTGAAGCATATGTTTTAAGGAAAACAAGTAAAAAGGCATTTATTGTAGTTCGGCCGGGCCAAACTTTGGATACCCACCACCTCGGGTGTATACGTAAGCCCCTTCTCGTCACAATCCGGTGAAAATTGGACAACTTATACACCCAAATTCGGCGCGGACCTTGAGTGGTCTAATAAATATAAGTCACTGTTGAATTTTGTATTTCAAATTTCAGCAATATCGGGTAAAAAATAAAGCATTTATGGTCTTCAGACCCTTAATCGGGGAGAACGGTCTATATGGCAGCTATATCAAAATCTGAACCGATCTGAGCGAAATTAACTAAGGATATTGAAGAGCCTAACACAACTCCTTGTGCTAAATTTCAGCAAAATCGAATCATAAATGTGGATTTTATGGGCCTAAGACTCGAAATCGGAGGACCGGTCTATATGGTAGCTATATCCAAATCTGGAACGATCTGAATTAAAGAAGAATGTCGAAGGGCCTAAGAAAACTCAATATCCCAAATTTCAGCAAAATCGGAAAATAAATGTGGCGTTTATAGGCCTAAGACCCTTAATCTGCGGATCAGTCTATATGACAGCTATATCCAAATCTGGACCGATTTGAGCCAAATTAACTAGGGGGCCCTTCAACCTAACGCGACTCACTAACATAAATTTCAGCAAAATCGGGCAATAAATGTGGCTTTTATTGGCCCCCATAATTAGGGGATCGGTATATTTGGGGGCTATATCAAGATATAATCCGATATAGCCCATCTTCGAACCTAACCTGCTTATGGACAAGCAAAGAATCAGTGCAAAGTTTCAGCTCAGTATCTCTATTTTTAATGACTGTAGCGTGATTTCAACAGACAGACGGACAGACAGACTGACATATCTAGATCGTCTTAAATTTTTACGCTGATCAAGAATATATATATATATAGATATATGAAATGGATATTAATACCACCCATCCTTCGGTGGTGGGTATTAAAACTGCGTTTATTTCGGCAAAGTTTGCGTATTTTATTGCTAGGGACTTTAGCTCAACCCTCCAGACCGATCGTCTGGTTTCACTAATGTTTGCGGCAGCCCGTTTGGACTCGGCAATAAGAAGGACGTCACTTATTATTGAGTTTAAAGATGAATCGAACAACTGTCCATAAGCAGGTTAAGCTCGAAGAGGGGCTATATCGGACTTTATCCTGTTATAGCCCCCATATAGACCGATTCGCCAATTTATGGTTTTAAGCCCATGAAAGCCACATTTATTGCCCGATTTTGCTGAAATTTATGATGTGTTAGGCCCTTCGACATCCTTCTTCAATTTGGCCCAGATCGGTTTAGATTTGGATAGAGCTTTCATATAGACCGAGCTGCCGATTTAGGGTCTTAGGCCCATAAAAGCCACATTTAATATCCGATTTTGCTGAAATTTGGGACTGTGAGTTATGTTAGGTCACTCGACATATTTCTTCAATTTGTCTTAGATCGGTCCAGATTCGGATATAGCTGCCATATAGACCGATCCTCCGATTCAGTGTCTTAGGCCCATAAAAGCCACATTTATTACCCGATTTTGCTCAAATTTGGTACAGTGAGTTGTGTTCGACCCTTCAACATCCTTCTTCAATTTGGCCCAGATCGGTCCAGATTTGGATATGGCTGCCATATAGACCAATCTCTCGGTTTTAGGTTTTGGGGCCATAAAAGGAGCACTTTTTGTCCGAAACCGCTAAAATTTGGGACGGCGAGTTGTGTTAGACTCTTCGACGTCCTTCCTTAATTTGGCCTAGATTGGTCCAGATTAGAATAAAGCTGCCATATAGACCGATCTCTCGATTTAGGATTTTGTGCCTATAAAAGGCACATTTATTGTTCGATGTCGGATGAAGGATGAACTCATCCACTCATCCTTTGTGGTGTTAAGCTTTTAGTTTCGCTTGTTTTCACAGCTCTTGTCAGCTATAGACGGCCTTTAAAATAATCAATTTTAATGTATGTTCCTGGCTTAAAATTTCGTCCTTAACAGAGAAGAGTAACAAAATCTGGAAAAAATCGATAATAAAGCACTTTGGTAATGGAAAAACCAACCCTTTCGCAACGAAAAAGTCTTTCACAGCACTTTAATAAAAAACCATTTTAAAATTCACAACTTTCGGCTCAAACATGTAAACCATTGACCCATATAACAACGAAATGCACTGGCTAATGGTGATTTTGTTTGCATACAAACTATAAATGGCGATATGCTAACAAACCATGAAACACTGTATGATTGAGAATGGTTGATGGCAACTCCTTCAACTCGAGTTAAGTGGCAAGTGTTGTCCGAATAAAAGTTTCCAAACATTGTCCTGACTTTTGATTAGTTTTTGCTTTGCTAACTAAGAACTCAATGGAAAATTTCCTGAGAAACTTTTTAAAGTAATAAACATTGTTTGCCTCTTTCTTTTTTCCTCTCCTTGGCGGGTATGGGGGGGGGGCGATGTGTGGCAACGAAGACCTAAGCTGATGTACATCCTTCAGTTTAACACCATGCTAATCGTCACATCTTCACATGCTCGGCGCTGCTTCAAGCATGTGTCTTAACAAGACCCCAAAATATCCGATCAAAGTTTTCTACTACAAATGCTTTGTGGCTTTTCAGCAATTTCACATGAAGTGTTGTTGGTGTATTTTCTTACAAAATTTCTTTCTTTCGGTAGTGTTCTGCATGTGGTCCTCAACCGAACTCAACACTTTCGAGAGGAAAAAAAGTAAAGTTTCCTGGATTAGTAATTAGCAAAAGTCGAAGAAAGTTAGTGGAGCTTAATTAATTTTTGGTTACACAAAATTGATACCAGAAAAATGTTTGCCACGGCTGTAAGCTGCATCAGTTGCTGCTGATGCTGCCGCTGCTCTTTGTAGTGTCATGGTGCTAAAGTGTGCTGAAATTGAATTGTTGCCAACAGTAACACAATAATATGGCCAATATAAGTGAATGGTATGCATGTTGTGGGTGTTTTAGAGAGCATAGAGAAATTGGAAAGATATTGGAATACAGGATTAAAATTCCATAGTAAAAGAGCAGTGGAGAAGAATGAATAAAGTAGTTTCTATATTGCATTTAAAGAGTTCAAAAAAGTTTACAAAATTCGTTATTATAGTTTATTGTGGATAGAAATATGAGGCTGACTTGAGGCGAATAAAAACAAGCCAAACCAATAAGAAAAGGCAAAAGTCGTTAAACGGACCATCCCCCTTACTCTAAAAGTACTACCCAAAAATAAAAGTGGAGCGATCCGGACAATATGGAATTCAAATGTATGGTATTCGGGAGTAGATTACGAATATAGTCAGGAAGTAGAAATATACTTTATAATTTGTCGGAAGGGTCCGCCCCTCCACCATTAGCCCAAAAACAATACCCAAAATCAAAAGTGGACTGATAAGGACAATAAAGGTATTCAAGAGTAGAGTACGAACTTCATAAAAAAAAAGTTGGGTCCAAGTACCTTGGGGGCCGCCCCAGTCCCAAAACCCCTTAAAATAGGTTTATTTGACGATATGCAACTCAAATGAAAGGTATTCGGGAGTAGATTACGAATATGGTCAGGGAGTAGGAATAGACTTCATAATTTGTTGATAACGGAGGGGTCCGCCCCTCCATCAATACCCCAAAAATACCACCCAAAATCAAATCGCATATTGTGTAGGTTGGTCTGCAAGGAAACATAGGCTATATAATTGTTTGATATCGGGAGGGAGGGCGGACCCTCCCCCTTACCCTAAAAGTACTACCCAAAAATAAAAGTGGACCGTTCGGGACAATATGGGATTCAAATGAAAGGTATTCAAGAGTAGAGTACGAATTTCATACAAACAAGTTGGGTCCAAGTACCTGGGGGGCCGCCACTGTCCCAAAACCTCCTCAAAATAGGTTTGTTTGACGACCATGGCAATATGGAACTCAAATGAAAGGTATTCGGGAGTATTTTACGAATATGGTCAGGAAGTAGGAATAGGCTTTATAATTTATTGAAAACGGAAGGGGGCGGACACTCCAACATTATCCCAAAAATACCACCCAAAATCAAAAGTGAACCGATAAGAACAATATGGGTATCAAATGAAAAGTATGCGGTAGTAGATAACGAATCTGGCATGCAAATTCATGTCGATGTATAGGGGGTCACCGTACCCCCACAAGAACACCCAAAATGGGAAAATTAGCCAATCATGGATATATGGGACTCGAATTGTTTGTTCCGTATAGACTGAAAAACGACAGAATCGATTTTCTCGAATTGTTCGCATATTGTGTAGGTTGGTCTGGAAGGAAACATAGGCTATATAATTTTTCCCAAAATCAAAAGTTGACCAATCGGGACAATATAGGTATCAAACGAAAGGTATAGGAAAGTAGAATACGAATATGGTGTTAAAATTTGTACCCATCGGGCCGCCCCAATCCCAAAACTTCACCAAACAGACGTATTGGAAGTTCATATGAATATGGGGCTCAAATGAAAAGTATGCGGGAGTAGATTACGAATATGATCAAGAAGTATGAATAGGCTATATAACTTTTCGATAACGGAAGGGAGACGGACCCTAACCCTTATGCCAAAACACAACCCAAAATCAGAAGTAGACCGATCGGGACAATAAAAGTATCAAATGAAAGGTATTGGAGAGTAGAGTACGAATATGGTATTTAAATTTGGGTCTAAGTACCCATCGTGCCGCCCCAACCCCAAAACTCCCCCAAAAAAAGACATACTGGATGATCATTTCAATATGGGGCTCGGGAGTAGATTTCGAATCTGGCATATAAAATCAGATTGAAGTATAGGGGGTCATGCCACCCCACAAAAACGCCTTTAGACCCATTATGACTATATGATACTTGGCTGAACCGATTTTCTTAAAATTTTTTTGTTGGACTAGCGCTGCCGTGGTGAATTGGAAAATATGTTGCGATGAGTATAAGCATATAAAAGGAGGGCAAGGGCAGGCAAAGGAGACCAGAAGTCAAGCATCGGAAGCGAAGCCAAGACGAAGCGGGGAAGCCAAGGAAATATCGGTGAGTAGAGTGAACAAGTGCTTAGTGACATAGACAAAGACAAAAGTGACAGTGTTCACGCGCCGTGTGATATTCGTTAAACTTGGGCGTGTTACCCCCGTAAACAGTGAACTTTCGTGGTCACTGCTCCGTACAAGCATCGGTAAATTTTGCAATTCGAACCCCGCAAACAGTGAACTTTCGTGGTCACTGCAACGTAAATGCTTGTTAAACTTTGCCGTTTGAGCCGTTTGCCATTTGAACAGTGAACTTTCGTGGTCACTACAGCATAAATGCTTGTCAAACTTTGACTTTTGAGCCGTCTGCCGTTTGAACAGTGGACTTTCGTGGTCACTGCAGCGTAAATGCTTTGGTAAACTTTGCCGTATGAGCCCCGTAAACAATGAACTTTCGTGGTCACTGCACCGTAAAAGCTTCGCTAAACTTTGCCGTTTGAGCCCCGTACACGGTGAACTTTCGTGGTCACTGCACCGTAAAAGCTACGTTACACTTTGCCCCGGTATTCGGGCACCATAACCACCCAAGACAGCTTCCGACCGTTCGTACTCTGACTCAACAACCGACAGAACTGACCCCGACTTTCTCGACGGGAAACCCTGACGAACTCCTCAAAGCCACCGTTTCGCCTGGAAGTGCTGACTCCGGCTGCCCCGTAACCAAACCACTGGCCGTTGGCCTCAACCTATCATCCGTGTAGGAAGTACTGTACCGTGTAGGAGGTATTCCACTTCGCTGCTGCCCAAATCACCGCCCCGTGAGTGTCATTCTTGACTTCCACTGTGATACCTTATCGCAGGCAATAACCGCCGCCCAGCCAAGTCCCAGCCGTGAACTGAACGTCTGTGTTCGGAAAAGTACCGTCCTAGGTCTTCACCCACACGGTGTAACTGTGGGCTAACACACCTCGGAGATTGGAGGACTGTTCCAGGTCTCCACCGACATCAACCAACCACTACCTATTTTGGCCCGCATTTCCGAGTGCCGTCCCAAGCCTCGGCGTTAAGTATTCGCCTTTATACACTAACTATTGTTATAGCCCAAATTCAAATAAACAGATTGTGGAATCCCAAACAAACTCCGTGTTCTTTACTCTAGTCTCGGCAAATATAAATTTCTGTGACGGACCCTTCCCCCGCGAGTTATACCCCAGCACACGAGGGGAAACCTGTCGTTACACTACATCCTAAATTGGTCCGATGGGCACAGCAAGGTTATCAAATGAAAGGTATTGGAGACCACAAAACGAATATGGTATTAAAATTTGGGTCCAAGTACCCAGCGGGCCCTCCCCCAACCCCAAAACTCCTCTAAACAGAGATTCAACTGCATTCAGCATTAGATTACAAATATGGCATAACAAATTAGGCCCAAGTAATGGGAGGTCGCCTACCCCCAAATGAGCTTAGTAGCCGACCAAGGAAATATGGGACTCAAATGAAAGTTATTAAGGAGTAGATTACGAATATGAAATAAAAATTTGCGTTCAAGTCTAGGTGGCGCTTTTCCTCCTAAAGATACGTCAAATGGGTTATTTGCCTCATTATGACAATATGGGACTCAAATGAAAGATATTAGAGAGTAGAAAAAGAATTTGATATCCAATTTTGGAGCCAAGTGTTTTGGGGTACGCCCTAAGCTGAACTTCATTTCCGTTGGGAATAAAGAACAAATTTGATATCTATTGTCAGTGCAAAGTGCCGGTGGCAGCCCCAGCCCCAAAACACCTTCCAAGTTCTTCATATTTACCGGCCATGGCAATGTGGGGCTCAAATTAAAGGGACTTGGAAGTGCAGCACGAATTTGATATCCATATTTGAGTCGAAATGTCTGAGGTGACATTCCTCCCCTAAAGAAGAATATTACCACCAGGAATTGAGCAATTTCCGATTCAAGTTTAAACTCAATGATAAGGGACCTTTTCTTATAGCCGAGTCCGAACGGCGTCCCGCAGAGCGACACCTCATTGGGGAAAATTTTTCAAATAACCATGCATAGCATTGTACCTGGCAAATGTCGCCAATATTAAGAGGGGATCAACACCGCTTTGTCCGATGTTCTCACCAGGATTCGAAACGTCATAGGCTACAATGGCACGAATTCGTTATTCACATTCAGGGCGAAGTGTTCCCACCCTAAAAAGATATTAGAGAGTTAAAGAAGGCGCAGCGGAGCGGGCCGGTTCGGCTTGTAAAGTACATATATTCTTGATCAGCGAAAATATCAAAGACGATCTAGCCATGTCCGTCTGTCTGTTGAAATCACGCTACAGTCTTTAAAAATAGAGATATTGAGCTGCAACTTTGCACAGATTCCTTTTTTATCTATAAGCAGGTTAAGTTCTAAGATGGGCTTTATCGGACTATATCTTGATATAGCCCCCATATAGACCGATCCGCCGATTTAGGGTCTTACGCCAATAAAAGGCACGTTTATTACCCGATTTTGCTGAATTTTGGGACAGTGAGTTGCGTTAGGCCCTTCCACCTCCTTTGTCGATTTGATCCAGATCGGTCCAGATTTGGATATAGCTGCCATATGGACCGATCCTCTGATTTAGGTTTTTAGGCACATAAAGGCCACATTTATTATCCGATTTTGCTGAAATTTAGGACAGTGAGTTGTGTTAGACCCTTCAATATCATTCGTCAATTTAGCCTAGATTAGTCCAGAATTGGATATAGCTGTAATATAGACCGATCCTCCGATTTAGGGTCTTAGGCCCATAAAAACCACATTTATTATCCGATTTTTCTGAAATTTAGGACAGTGTGTTGTGTCGATATCATTCGTCAATTTGGTCTAGATTAGTCCAGAATTGGATATAGCTGTAGACTGATCCTCCGATTTAGGGTCTTAGGCCCATAAAAGCCACATTTATTACCCAATTTTGCTGAAATTTGGGACAGTGAGTTGTGTTAGGCCTTTTGACATCCGTCTTCTATTCGGCCCAGATCGGTCCAGATTTGGATATAGCTGCCATATAGACCGAACCTCCTATTAAGGGTCTTAGGCCCATAAAAGCCACATTTATTACCCAATTTTGCTGAAGTTTGGGACAGTGAGTTGTGTTAGGCCCTTCAAGATCCTTCTTGAATTTGGCCTTGATCGGTCCAGATTTGGATATAGCTGCCATAGGGACCGATCTCTCGGTTTGAGGTTATGTTAGGCTCTTCGACATTTCTCTGCAACTTGACCAAAATCGGTCCAGATTTGGTTATAGCTGCCATGTAAGCCGATATCTCGAATTAAAGTCTTGGCCCCATAAGGGGGCGCATTTATAATCCGATTTCACTGAAATTTGACACAGTGACTTATATTAGGCTTTTCGACATCCGTATCGTATATGATTCTGATCGGTTTAGTTTTAGATAAAGCTACTAAAAAGACCAATATTTTTTTATATACAATTGTACATTGACTTGTACTTATTAGTATTTTGTCCAAATCGGAACATATTTCGATATAACTGCTATGGGACATAAGGTATGCAATTTAAACAAATAGCATAGTAAATTTTTTTGTGAAACAAATATAACTAAATACGGGTATACTCACACAATAATTCACTCCTTACAGACTCACATATCGATTTCTTTAAGAACTTTATTGCTTTACTTTTACTCTCACAAACTATTAACATGATTAATTCCTTGCCATACCAAAACGCCGAAGAGCAAATAAATTAATTGAGCCCAAAAGATCCAACAATGAAAGCACAAGGGTAAAAAAAGGTCAGCACTTAAAGGACTCCTACGGTAGGTATCCAAACAGCACACCCACACATCCACAACAGCGGACCGAGAAAACAATTAAGCAAATTACATCTTTTATTAACAGCGTCTTAATGAAAGCCGCAGAGAAGTAATGAACCATTACAGTATCTGAATGATTGGGGCCAATTAAATATTAAGTATGAATTCATTCGAAACAGAGTTAATACCATTAATGCTACTCCTGGTTACTCCATAGATAATAATTGAGTGGCATTGATTTACAAGAAGAGGAAAGAAATCCTGGATAAAAATAAGAACCAGTGAGATCTCAAAATCCAAGTGTCATAGTCAAGTTGCAGAAAGACATTCGCCACGGAAATATAGCGGAAATTTTAATAGTTTCATAAGAAATTTTGCAACATACAGTGGATGGATTTTGGTGCCCAGCATAGTGGGCAGACGGGTCCAAAAGAAGTGTAGTAGAGAAAGCAATAGGTAATGAATCTTGAAACAAGACTGCGCGACGAGAAAAGGAGGTAAAGAGGTCGGCATACATACGATAGGCGCTAAGTGGGAGTGCACTGGTGCTCCTATGGCGGATGTATGTTATGGTGGATCGATTTGTAAGGGCCATAAATTACTCTCTGAAAGGTTACCTTTTAAATGCATTGTTTCAGACAGAAGACACTATGAGATCTTGAATGCGATCACGTACAGGTATACACTTAAGTGGGCATACACCGGTGCTCCTGTGGATGATGCTAAAGGGTTAATTAGTTTGTAAAGGCCAACAAATACTCACCAAGCATTTGTTAAAATCGTAAATACCGCAAAATTCTAAGAAATCTTGCCCTGTAAATTGAACCACCCTAATGTACATCCCGGAGATGCGCCGGTCCATACTCTGCCTATGTGTCTACTCGGTGTGTGTCAACCAGTGGTCAGTGGTCCACCTCATCTACACCCGCATGAACACGCATTTTGGATTACCAAGCACCTCGCCATATTGTCTATCGCACATTGTCAGTTTAGGATTCCTGTTTAAGTAGTGGGTGAACAGTAGGCGAGAGAATACTGGTTGTCCGGGCTCCATGCAAAAATAGCCACATAATCTTCATCCTCGTAAAATTCGAAGACAATCTAGGCATGGATGACCGTCTGTCTGTCTTTCTGTGGTAATCACATTACAGTCTTTAAATATTAAGAAATTGAGGGGATATTTCGAATAAACAATTTTTTGCTATAAGCATGTTAAGTTCGAAAATGTGCTCATCGAACTTTATCTTTGTACTAGCCGGACCAGGTCCGGTCCGCTGTGCCTTCTTTAACTCTCTAATATCTTTTTAGGGTGGCTACACTTCGCCATGAATGCGGATATCCGCATTCGGGCCAATGTAGCGTATGACGCTGAACGGGTTCGAATCCTGGCTAGAACATCCGACAAAGCGGTGTTTATCCCCACTTAATGTTGGCGACATTTGCGAGGTACAATGCCATGCATGGTCATTTAAAAAATTTTTCCCAAAGAGATGTCGCACTGCGGGACGACGTTCGGACTCCGCTATAAAAAAAGGTCTTTTATAATTGAGTTTAAACTTGAATCGGAAATCACTCATTGATGTGTGAGAATTTTCCCCTTCTCGGTTCCTTGTGGTAATTTTTTCATTAGGGGAGGGATGGCACCTTGGACATTTTGACTCAAATATGGATATCAAATTCGTGTTGCACTTCCAAATCCCTTTAATTTTAGCCTTTTATTGCCATGACCGGTAAATATGAACCATTTGGAGGGTGTTTTGGGCCTGGGTGCGGCGTCCGTCACTTTGCACTGCAAATATATATCAAATTCGTTTTTTTATTCCCAACGGAAATGAAGTTCAGTTTAGGGGGTGCTTTAGGGCATACCCCAAAACACTTGGTTCCAAAATTGGATATCAAATTCGTTTTCTACTCTCAAATACCTTTGATTTGAGTCCCATATTGGCATAGTGGGTCAAATATCCCATTTGACGTATCTCAGGAGGAAAAGCGCCACCTAGACTTGAACGCAAACTTTAATGTCATATTCGTAATCTACTCCCTAATACCTTTCATTTGAGTCCCATATAGGTAGGGTCGGCTAATATGCCCATTTGGGGGTAGTTGAGGGTGGGTGACCTCCCATTACTTGGACCTAAAGTTTTATGCCATATTCCTAATCTACTGCCTGAAATTTTTCATTTGAGTTCGATATTGACATGAACTTCGAATATATCTGTTTGGAGGAGTTTTGGGGTTGGGGGAGGGGGCCCACTTGGTACTTGGACGTAAACTTTAATACCATATTCGTTTTCTGGTCCCCAATACCTTTCATTTGATACCATTATAGTGCCCATCGAATTACTTTCGGATATGGGTGTTGTTTTTTGGGTGAGGGTCCGCCTCTACCCGATACCTGAAAATTATATAGCCTATGTTTCCTTCCAGACAAACGTACACAATGTATGAAATTTTAAGAAAATCGGTTCAGCCAAGTATCATATAGTCATAATGGGTCTAATGGCGTTTCTGAGGGGTGGCGTGACCCCCTTTACTTCGATATGATTTTGTATGTCAGATTCGAAATCTACTCCCGAATACCTTTCATTTGAGCCCCATATTGAACGTCCAATTTGTCTGTTTGGGGGAGTTTTGGGGTTGGGCGGCCCGATGGGTACTTAGACTCAAATTTTAATAACATGGGTTTTTCCCTAGGAAAACTTAAAATGGCCATATCTCCTAAACTAAGCGCCATAGAGCAAAAGTAAGGTTAATTTGTAATTACTTCCAAAAATTCGAAAAATTGATGAACATCGGTCAAAAAATTCATTTTTCCCAAGGAAAATCTTAAATGGCCATATCTCCTTAACTAAGCCTCGTGGAGCAAAAGTAAGGTTAATTCGTGATCACTTCCAGAAATTCGAAAAATAGATGAAAATCGCTCAAAAAATTAATTTTTCCCAAGGAAAACTTTAAATGGCCACATCTCCTTAACTAAGCGCCGTAGAGCAATACTAAGGTTAATCCGTCATCACTTGCAAGAAATCGAAAAATTGATGAAAATCGGTCAAAAAATTATTTTTTTTTCTAGGAAAACTTAAAATGACCATATCTTCTTAACTAAGCCTCGTAGAGGAAAACTAAGGTTAATTCGTGACCACTTCCACAAATACAAAAATTTTGATGAAAATCGGCCAAAACATGAATTTTTCACTTGGAAAAATTAAAATGACCATATCTTCTTAACTAAGCGTCATAGAGCAAAACGAAGCTTTTATGTTGAATAGCTCTCAGTTAAACCGCAATCCCAATTGAGTGCAATTTATGTGGCGTATTCCTAGTTAATACAGTCGTTCACTAATAACGATAACATTTATCTGTTGATTTCCAAAATTATTCACTTTGACTTTCAAAAAACGCCATAAATGGTCAAATGAGTAGAAAAATCACTTCAATGTAATCATTTTCATTCATATCGTTTCCCTCCGCACTAAAGGCCAACACCTAACATAGGATTTGTCTGATTGGAATTAGTTTGAGAGTATGGGCCACTTCATATGTACCACCACTGCTGAGTTGACAAATTAATAAATGGTTAATAATGAATGACATTTAGACATCTGGCACAATGGCAAGACTTCAGCATTTGTAGTCCTTAGAGAGATAAGCTTTCGTTTACATGACAATGACAATGTGAATAATTGAAATATAATTAAAAAGACTGACAGAAAGCTCACAAAGATATCGAAACTACATAAAAGAATAGAGGATAGAGGACAGGTAGAAAGGGGAGTGTGTTACAAAGTTTATAGGAATTTAATATTTGAATGCAAAATATTTTAAGACGGTCTAAAATCGAGCAGAGCCGGCTTTTAACAATGGCTGAAACTAGTTTAAAACATGTTTGCACTTGGAGCAAATCTAGATTTGCGACTAGATTTTGGAAACTATATCTTGATATAACCACCATATACACCGATACGCCGATTTGGGGTCTTGGGCCCATATAAGCCACATTTATTGTCCGATTTTGCTGAAATTTGGGATAGTGAGTTGCACTGGGCCCAGATCGGTCCAGATTTGGATAAAGCTGCCATATAGACCGATGTCTCCATTTAAGGCCTTGGGCCCATAAAAAGCGCATTTATAGCCCGATTTTGCTAAAACTTGGAAAAGTTGACATCCTTCTTCAATTTGGCTCAGATCGGTCCAGATTTGGGTATAGCTGCCATATGGACCGATCTTTCGATTTAAGGTTTTGGGTCCATAAAAGGCGCATTTGCTATCCGATCTGGCTGAAGTTTGGGACAGTGAGTTATGTTAGGCCCTTCGACATCCTTCTTCAATTTGGCCCAGATCGGTCCAGATTTGGATATAGCCACCATATATACCGATCTTTCGATTTGAGGTCTTGGGCCCATAAGAAGCGCATTTATAGTCCGATGTCGCCGGAATTTGGGACAGTGAGTTAGGTAAGGCTCCTCGACATCTTTCTGCAATGTGGCCTAGATCGGTCCAGATTTGGATATAGCTGCCATATAGACCGATCTTTCGATTTAAGGTTTTGGGCCCATGAAAGGCGCATTTATTATCCGATCTGGCCGAAATTTGGAACAGTGAGTTATGTTAGGCCCTTCGACATCCTTCTTTAATTTGGCTATGATTGGTCTAGATTTGGATATAGCTGCCATATAGACCGATCTATCGATTTAAGGTTTTGCGCTCATAAAAGGCGCATTCATTGTCCGATGTCGCCGGAATTCGGGACAGTGAGTTGGGTTAGGCCCCTCGATATCTTCCTGGTATATGGGCCAGATCGGTCTAGATTGAGGTAAAGCTGCCTTATAGACCGATCATCCGATATACGGTTTAGGGCCCATGAAAGGCTCATTTATTATATGATCTGGCCGAAATTTTGGACAGTGGGTTATGCTAAACCCCTCGACATACTTCTGCAATATGGCGCTGATCGGTTCAGATTTGGATATAGCTGCCATATAGACCGATCTCTCGGTTTTAGGTTTTGGGGCCATAAAAGGCGCATTTATTGTCCAATCTGGCCGAAATTTGGTACAGTGAGTTGTGTTAGGACCCTCTGCATATTTCTGCAAGTTGGCCTAGATCGGTTCAAATTTGCATATAGCTGCCATATAGACCGATCTCTCGATTTAATGTTTTGGGTCCATAAAAGGCGGATTTATTATCCGATCTGGCCAAAATTTGGGACAATGAGTTTTGTTAGGCCCTTCGATATCCTTCTTCAATTTCGCTCGGATCGGTCCAGATTTGGGTATAGCTGCCATATAGACCGATCTTTCGATTTAAGGTTTTGGGCCCATGAAAGGCGCATTTATTGTCCGATCTGGCCGAAATTTAGGGCAGTGAGTTATGTTAGGACCTTCAACATCCTTCTTCAATTTCGCTCAGATCAGTCCAGATTTGGATATAGCTGCCATATAGACCGATCTATCCATTTAAGGTTTTGGGCTCATAAAACTCACATTTATTGTACGATGTCGCCGAAATTTGGGACAGTGAATTGTGCTAGGTCCTTCAACATCCCTCTGTAATTTGGCCCAGATCGGTCCAGATTTGGATATAGCTGCCATATAGACCGATCTCTTGATTTAAGATTTTGGGCTCGCATTTATTGTACGATGTCGCCAAAATTTGGGACATTGAATTGAGTTAAGCCTTTCGACATTCTTCTCTTATTTGACTCAGATCGGCCCAGATTAGCTGCCATATAGACAAATCTCTCGATTTATGGTTTTGGGCTCATAAAACTCGCATTTTATGTACGAAGTCGCTGAAATTTGGAACAGTGAGTTGTATTAGGGCAGTCGACATCCTTCTTCAATTTCACCCAGATCGGTCCAGATTTAAATATAGCTGCCATATAGACCGATCTCTCGACTTAAAGTCTTGAGCCCATATAGGGCGCATTTATAATCCAATTTCGCTGAAATTTAACGCAGTTTCTTATGTTAGGCTTTTCAACATTCTGGGATCTTGAATTCTTGAGCCTATAGAGGGCGCAATTCCTATCCGATTTGGCTGAAAGTCGGCACGACTTGTTTCGATATGATTTCCAACAACTGTGCTAAGTATGGTTAAAATCGGTCCATAACCTGATATAGCTGCCATATAAACCGATCTGGAATCTTGACTTCTTGAGCCACTAGAGGGCGCATTTTTTATCCGATTTGACTGAAATTTTCCATGAAGTATTTTATTATGATTTCCAACAAATGTGTTAAATATGGTTCAAATCGGTTCATAATTTGATATAGCTGCCGCATAATCCGATTAGGCATCTTGAATTTTGAGCCTCTAGAGGGTGTAATTGTTATCCGATGTGGCTGAAATTTTGTACAACGGCTTCTCCAAAGACATTCTACATACGTGGTAAATACCGTCAGAATCCTATTTTACTCCCGAGCTCCTAAGGGGGCGCAATTTTTATTCGAATTGGCTGAATTTTTACACAATGACTTCTACTATGGTCTCCAATATTCCTTTTAATTATGGACTGCCATATAAACTGATCTGTGATTTTGACTTCTTGAGCCTATAGAGGGCGCAATTCGTATCCGATTTGGCTGGAATTAGGCACGATGTGTTTCGATATGACTTCCAACAACTGTGCTAAGTATGGTTAAAATCGGTCCATAACCTGATATAGCTGCCATATAAAACGATCTGGAATCTTGACTTCTTGAGCCACTAGAGGGCGCAATTTTTATCCGATTTGGCTGAAATTTTGCATGAAGTGTTTTATTATGATTTCCAACAAATGTGTTTAAAATGGTTCAAATCGGTTCATAATTTGATACAAATATACATTGATCTTGAAATGTGATCCATGGTGGAGGGTATATAAGATTCGTCCCGGCCCGGTAACTTAACACACTTTTACTTGTTTTTCACCTGATTCAGCTGAAAATCAAAATATTGGTTTGTATCAGGCCCACTAATAATCAGGCAACTTACAGTCCGAATTGGATGATAACTATAATAAAGTTAGGGTACTTGATTCTTATCTCATTGCTGTATGTAACACTTAAATGTGAATAAAAATAAGTTTCAAGTGATTAAATTTCTGTCATTTCTAACTTCTCCCTTAAAATCCCCCAAAATACCACATAAGAGCATTTTGCTATACATTCATCCAAAAATGCTTGTTCCGCCATGCTGTATAAACAGCAACACCTCCATTTGGTGATGGAAAAATTCAAGCTGTTGACTAAATGCTTGCTGTCAACTTTCACGACAAGGTGAATGAAAAATCCGGCTATCCATCTCTCTTGGAATGTTTATCCGCCTGTCCGTCTTGCCGTTGACTTTGTGGAGCGTAAAATAATTGGCATCATGAGTTTACAACATTCCAACAGGGTGAAATTGCATTGCAGCAACGAACCATCTCCACGAACGATAGTCATTAGTGAAGGCAAAAACATTGAAGAGTTTTTGTGCGAATGGGCCAAAGAAGAAGGGAAGGACGAAAGCGACAGTTGGTGTCAACTGATGATAAGTAAACAAAATAATGTGCATGTTCTTAGCATACATCAACAATTAGCAGGGGGTGTGATGTAGAGGTGCAGTAGTTCATACAGATTAGTTGAGGAGGTAAAAGTCGTTGAAAATTAAGACAAATTTAAAGGGTATGAAAATAATTATTTGAAGCCATTAGAAATTCGAGGGCTATTAATAACAGGAAATGCCAATTTGCCAGCAATTGATGAAAATATATGATCTGATGCTTTCGGCAAGCATTTTTAAGTTATGCGAACGTGGAATAATGAGTTTGACCTTAGGTTCATCATTGTAGCGTTTGGGGTAAAATAGGCAAGGAAGAGCTGCCAAGCAGTTAAGTCACCCGGAACTGTTGGAATATTTCCGGCGTTACTACAGAACAGGGTTCCTAGGACCTGCATTTACTCCGAATGCCTGGAGAGGGTGGTATTTATACCCACGCCCCGAAAGGCAAGCTATATAACACCAAAGGCCTACAGACCGACCCGCCGATTTAAGGTTTTGGGCCCATAAAAGGCGCGTTTATTTTCCGATTATGTCATAAAAATTCTGAACAGTGAGTTGTGATAGGCCCTTCGACACCCTTCTTCAAATTGGCTCAGATCGGTCGAGATTTGGATATTACCGCCATATAGACCGATCTCTTGATTTAAGACTTTGGGCCCATAAAGGGCGCATTTATTGTCCCATTTTGCTGACATTTGGAATAGTATGTTGTGTTAGGCCTTTCGACATCTCTCTGCAATTTAGCTTAGATCGGTTCAGATTTGGGTATAGCTGCTATATAGACCCATCTCTGGATTTAAGGTTTTGGGCCTTTAAAAGGCAAGATCATCAGAAACAATTTTCAGCGGTGGTTTTCCCCTCCTAATGCTGGCGACATTTGTGAGGTACTATGCCATGTAAAACTTTTCTCCAAAGAGTTGTCGCACTGCGGCTCGCCGTTCGGACTCGCCTACAAAAAGGAGGCCCCTTATCATTGAGCTTAAAACTTCAATCGGATTGCACTCATTGATATGTGAGAAGTGTGGATATTTCGATTTGTTGCAAACGGAATGACCAAATTTATATACCCCCAATCCTTCGGCTCGCACTCCTGACAACCTTCATATATTGGGTTGCCCAAAAAGTAGTTGCGGATTTTTCATAAAGTCGGCGTTGACAAATTTTTTCCCAGCTTGTGACTCTGTAATTGCATTCTTTCTTCCGTCAGTTATCAGCTGTTACTTTTAGCTTGCTTTAGAAGAAAAGTGTAAAAAAAGTATATTTGATTAAAGTTCATTCTAAGTTTTATTAAAAATGCATTTACTTTCTTTTAAAAAATCCGCAATTACTTTTTGGGCAACCCAATATGTATTTGGATCAATATATTTGCCTAACTTTAGGCCCATTTTACTTCCTTAGATGTTTCTTCCTTGCTGCTCTTCAATGTTTGCAATAACTAAGCATTAAACACACTTAAGAAAACTTTTTTGGTGGATGTAAGAAAAACTTCTTCAAAAACCACTTTAGATAAAAACTTCGAATCCCAAAAAAAAGAGCAGAAAAATCCATTACTCATTATTAAGTATTTATCTTGTTGTTGATTAGTAATACCATAAATTCCTCAAAAAACAAAACTCCCAAAAAACATTCAAGGACAACAATTAGTTGCTAAAAGTCCTCATTATGATTATTATTATTCGCTTTCTGGTCATTTGTTTAATCAAACAACAAGGATACCATAAAGAGATTAGAACTTGAAATAACGCAAACTTTTCCCTTGATGTTTCTCTAATAACAGATGTTTGTTATTAGAAAAAGTTTTGTGGTCATGCGATAATTCGAGATAATTTGATGTATAAATAACAGCCAAGAGGCTGAAACGAAATGATACGAAACTCAGTGAAGGCATCACTTACAAAAATAACTCAAAATATTATAGACGTATTTGGGCAAACTATTTGGAGAATGTGGGCATTGCGTGCTAAGGATACTTATTTTCATGGTTCGGCTTAATAGGAAAATTAATTTTAAAAAATTAATTGAAATATTTAATACCAAATAAACATCCACAAATAATTTGAGCTTATAAAATGTTAATACTATTTCATTAAGCTTTTATGTTAAACCTATGCCAACCCATTAAGAAAATAAACAAGCTAAAAGGCATTAAGATAGGCCGGGCCGAACTTTGGATACCCACCACCTTGGGTATATATGTAAACCACCTTTCGTCAAAATCCGGTGAAAAATTCATACCTTATTCCCCATAGCACCTACATCGAAATATATTTGGACCAAATACTTATAAGTACAAGTCATTATTCAATTGTGTATAACAAAATAGTGATCCTTTTAGTAGCTATATCTAAAAATAAACTGAACCATATACGACACGGATATGTGAAGCCTAACATAAGTCACTGTGTCAAATTTCAGTAAAATCGGATTATAAATGCGCCTTTTATGGGGCCAAGACTTTATGGCAGCCTAGAACAACACACTGTGCCAAATTTCGGCCAAATCGTCCAATAAACGCGGCTTTTATGGCTCCAAAACCTTAAATCAAGAGATCGGTCTATGTGGCAGCTATACTCAAATCTGTACCGATCTGGGCCAAATTAAAGAAGGATGTTAAAGGTCCTAACACAACTCACTGTCCCAAATTTCGGCGACATCGGACAAAAACTGCGCTTTTTATGAGCCCAAAATCTTAAATCGAGAGATCGGTCTATATGGCACCTATATCTAAATTTCGACCGATCTGGGCTAAATTAAAGAGGATGTCGAAGAGCCCAAATTTCAGCGAAATCGGATAACGTGGGACGGATAATTATGGGCCTTAGACCCTAAATCGGCGGATTGGTCTATATAACAAGTCTGGACCGATCTGGGCTAAATTAAAGAGGGATCTGGAAGAGCCTTACACAAATCACTTTCCCAAATTTCAGCAAAATCGGATAATAAAGGTGGCTTTTATGGACCTAAGACCCTTAATCGGCGGATCGGTGTATATATATCCAAATCTGGACCGATCTGAGCCAATGTGACGAAGGATGTCCAAGGCCCTAACACAACTCATTGTCTCAGATTTCTGCAAAATCAAATAATAAAGGTGGCTTTCATGGGCCTAAGAAACTATATCGGCGGATCGGTCTATATGAAAGCTATATCCACATCTGGACCGATCTAAACCAAAGTGACGAAGGATGTCGAAGGCCCTAACACAACTCACTGTCTCAGATTTCTGCAAAATCGGATAATAAATGTGGCTTTTATGGGACTAAGACCCTAAATCGGCGGATCGTTCTATATGGCAGCAATATCCACATTTGGACCGATCTGAGCTAAATTGAAGAAGGATATCGAATGGACTAACACAACTCACTGTCCCAAATTTCAGCAAAATCGGATAATAAAAGTGGCTTTTATGGGCCTAAGACCCTAAATCGGAGGATCGGTCTATATGGCAGCTATAACCAAATCTGGACCGATCTGAGCCAAATTGACGGAGGATGTCGAAAGGCCTAACGCAACTCACTGTCCCAAATTTCAGCAAAATCGGTTAATAAATGTGACTTTTATTGGCCTAAGACCTTAAATCGGAGCATCGGTCTATATGGGGGCTATATTAAGATATAGTCCGATATAGGCCATCTTCGAACTTGAACAGCTTATGGCCAAAAAAAGAATCTGTACAAATCAGCTCAATATCTCTATTTTCAAAGACTGTAGCGTGATATCAACGGACGG
>NW_026739280.1:0-22736 GCF_963082655.1 Stomoxys calcitrans | reverse complement strand
AACGGAAAATTAATTTGGGGTCCTTTGTATCGGTAACCGGAATTATCATATTCTTCATGATAATCTGATTCATCGGAATATTTGGAATCATATTGATCTAGAAAAAAAGGAGAATAATGTTAACAAGTAAAAGCGTGGTAAGTTCGGCCGGGCCGAATCTTATATACCCTCCGCCATGGATCGCATTTGTCAAGTTAATAGCCCAATATCACTTTATAGGTAAACAAAGGATTATGGATATGGATTTATATGCTTTTGGAGCTATACCAAGTTAAGAACCGATTGGGGCCATGCTTGGTTTGGCTGTTGGAGACCAAAATGGAAGTCATTATGCAAAATTTCAGCCAAATCAGATAAGAATTGTGCCCTATAGTGGCTCAAAAAATAATGTCAGGAGATCTGTTTATATGAGAGTTTTATCGGGTTATTTACCGATAAGACCATATTAAACATGTATGCTCAAGGTCAAAGAAGAAATCGTTGTGCAAAATTTCGACCAAATGGGCCGACTGAGAAGTACAATATTGGGTTGCCCAAAAAGTAATTGCGGATTTTTTAAAAGAAAGTAAATGCATTTTTAATAAAACTTAGAATGAACTTTAATCAAATATACTTTTTTACACTTTTTTTTCTAAAGCAAGCTAAAAGTAACAGCTGATAACTGACAGAAGAAAGAATGCAATTACAGAGTCACAAGCCGTTGAAAAAATTTGTCAACGCCGACTATATGAAAAATCCGCAATTACTTTTTGGGCAACCCAATATATTGGAGTCATATCAGGTTTTGAACTAATTTGAGCAATGCTAAGCACAGTTGTTGACGGTGAAACCAAAACACTTCATGAAAAATTTCACCCAGATCGGATAATAATTGCGTCCTCTAGCGGTTCAAGAAGTCACACTTGACACCGCTGTTGATAGTCAAACGAAAATACTTTGTGCAACATTTTTGCAAACTCGGATTATAATTGCGCCCTCTAGCGACTCAAGTAGATCGGTTTATATGGGAGCTATATAAGGTTATGAACCGATTTTTGACACACTAGGCGCAGTTGTTAGAAGTTGGAGCAAAGCACTTTGTGTAAAATTTCAGCCAAATCAGATAAGAATGGCGCCCTCTAGAGGCTCAAGAAATCAAGATCCGAAATCAGTTTATATGGAAGCAATATCAGGTTATGAACCGATTTGAGCCATACTTTGCACAGCTATTGGTGTTTAAACCAAAACCCTTCAAGCTGAATTTCAGCCAAATCGGATAAAAATTGCGCCCTCTAGCGGCCCAAGAAATCAAGATCCGAGATAGGATTATATGGGAGCTATATCAGGTTATGAACCGATTTGAACCATACTTGACACCGCTGTTGATAGTCAAACGAAAATACTTTGTGCAACATTTTTGCAAACTCGGATAATAATTGCGCCCTCTAGTGACTCAAGTAGATCGGTTTATATGGGAGCTATATAAGGTTATGAACCCATTTTTGACACACTAGGCGCAGTTGTTAGAAGTTGGAACAAAACACTTTGTGCAAAATTTCACCCAAATCAGAAAAGAATGGCGCCCTCTAGAGGATCAAGAAATCAAGATCCGAAATCAGTTTATGTACTTAGCACAGCTATTGGTGTTCAATCCAAAGCCCTTCAAGCTAAATTTCAGCCAAATCGGATAAGAATTGCACCCTCTAGAGGCTCAAGAAATCAAGATCCGAAATCAGTTTATATGGAAGCAATATCAGGTTATGAACCGTTTTGAGCCATACTTAGCACAGCTATTGGTGTTCAAACCAAAACCCTTCAAGCTAAATTTCAGCCAAATCGGATAAAAATTGCGCCCTCTAGCGGCCCAAGAAATCAATATCCGAAATCGGTTTATGTGGGAACTATATCAGGTTATGAACCGATTTTGACCATACTTGGCGGTTTAGTAGGAAATGAAAATAAAATATTTGGTGCAAAATTTCAATTAAATCAGATAAGGATGGCGCCCTCTAGCAGCTCTAGAAGTCAAGATTCGATAACGGTTTATATGGCTCCTAAATCAAAATATGGACAGATTTGGTCCATATACAATCCCAACCGAATTGAAGGATTCGTGCAAAATTGCAACTGTCTTTACTGATTTAAAAGTTAGCGTATGGACGGACGGATATGGCTAAATCAACTATGAATGTCAAGACAATCAAGTATATATATACTTTGTTGGGCCTGATGCCCGGTATTCCAATGTGTTACAAACGGAATGACAAAATGGGTATACCCCCATCCTTGGTGGAGTGTATAAAAACACAAATTACATAAATTTAAATAAACAAGTAAAAAGGCGTTAAGTTCGGCCGAGCCGAACTTTGGATACCCACCACCTCGCGTATATATGTGAACCACCTTTCGCCAAAATCCAGTGAAAAATGCATACCTTATGCCCCATAGCAGCTATATAGACATATCAAACGATTTAGACCAAATGCTTATAAGTACAAGTCATTGTTCAACGGAGAGATCGGTCTATATTTCAGCTATATCCAAATCTGGTTCGATCTGTGCCAAATTGAAGACCAACATCGATGAGTCCAACACACCTTACTGGCCCAAATTTCGGCGACATCGGCCAAAAAATGCGCTTTTTATGGGCCCAAAACCTTAAATCGAGAGATCGTCTATATGGCAGCTATATCCAAATCTAAACCGATCAGTGCCAAATTGAAGAAAGATGTCGAAGGGCCTAAGGCCACTCACTGACCCGAATTTCAGCAAAATTGGATAATAAATGCGGCTTTAATGGGCCTAAGACCCTAAATCTGAGGATCGGTCTATATGGCAGCTATATCCAAATTTGGACCGATCTGGGCCAAATTGACGGAGGATGTCGAAGGGCCTAACGCAACTCACAGTTTCAAATTTCAGCAATATCGGATAATAAATGTGGCTTTTATGGGCCTAAGACCCTAAATCTGAGGATCGGTCTATATGGCAGCTATATCCAAATTTGGACCGATCTGGGCCAAATTGACGGAGGATGTCGAAGGGCCTAACGCAACTCACTGTTTCAAATTTCAGCAATATCGGATAATAAATGTGACTTTTATGGGCCTAAGACCATAAATCGGAGGATCGGCCTATATGGCAGCTATATCCAAATCTGAACCGATCAGTGCCAAATTGACGAAGGATGTCGAAGGTTCTAACACAACTCACTGTCTCAAATTTCAGCAAAATCGGATAATAAATGTGGCTTTTATGGGCCTAAGACCCTAAATCGGAGGATCGGCCTATATGGCAGCTATATCCAAATCTAGACCGATCTAGGCCAAATTGACGGAGGATATTGAAGGGCATAACACAACTCACTGTCCCGAATTTCAGCAAAATCGGATGATAAATGTGGCTTTTATTGGCCTAAGACCCTAAATCGGCGGATCGGTCTATATGGGGGCTACATCAAGATATAGTCCGATTTAGCCCATCTTCGAACTTAACCTGCTTATGGACAAAAAAAAAGTCTGTGCAAAGTTTCAACTCAAGATCTCTATTCTTGAAGACTGTAGCATGATTTCAACAGACAGACGGACGGACATGTCTAGATCGTCTTAGATTTTTACGCTGATCAAGAATATATATACTTATAGGGTCGGAAATGGATATTTCGATGTGTTGCAAACGGAATGACAAAATGAATATATCCCCATCCGTCGGTGGTGGGTATAAAAACAAGTAAAAGCTTGCTAAGTTAGGCCGGGCCATATCTTATATACCCTTCACCAAGGATCGCATTTGTCAAGTTCTTTGCCTGGTATTTCTGTATAGTCATACAGAAGACAATGGGTATGAATTGCAATGTTATATCAGGAGCTATATCAGGTTATGACCCGTTCCGGGCCCTACTTAGTTTTGTTGAAGACAATAATAGAAGTCATTATTATTTAAAATTTGAGCCTAATTGAATAAGAATTGCTCAGAGGCTCAAGAAGTCAAATCGGGATTTCGGTTTATATGTTAGCTATATGAGCTAATGGACCGATTCAGACCATATTTGGCTACTACGTACAAAATTTGAGCCATCTGGGATTGCGCACTCTAGAAGCTCAAAAACTATAAACGGGAAATCGGGTTATATTTCTTTAGGTGCAATTGGTCTGTTCCAAGGACTACATTCACACGGTTGTCCACCGCAATTGCCACAGTGTCATCATGAATGTTGCCCAGCCCCGCTTGATACGCCTCTTTGTATTGTTAATTTCATGTTGTGCTGCCAAACATACAGCAGCTTCTGTTTCTAAATCCGTTTCTTTTGTATCTTTTAAATTTTCTTAAATATTTATGTCGTATGATAACAATGGAGTCATGGTACAATTGTTTACTACCAAAAGAACGCTTTGAACGCCAAATAAAAAAGTTTAATTACAACTTAACAAATTATCAACACTGTTTGAAACATTGTGAGAATTCACAAAATTTAATTCATGTTGAGCAACATTTTCCGCACAATCGAAGCGAGAACTACTCGCCATACTCACCCAGTGAAGAAACTGTAGAGGAAGCATATGAACGATTTTTATCGGCAGCAGCATTTGGAATGTGTGTTAATAAAGCATTGAAGAAATTGTAAAGCTGTAAAAATACAGAAAAAAACAAAATCGTTAAAATAGAATGGAAATATTGAGTTGCCCAAAAAGTAATTGCGGATTTTTATACCCTCCACCATAAGATGGGGTATACTAATTTCGTCATTCTGATTGTAACTACTCGAAATATTCGTCTGAGACCCCATAAAGTATATATATTCTTGTTCGTCGTGAAATTTTATGTCGATCTAGCCATCTATCTATGGTCGGACTATCTACGATCTAGTCCGTCCGTCTGTCCGTCCGTCCGTCCATCCGTCCGTCCGTCCATCCGTCTGTCTGTCGAAAGCACGCTAACGTCCGAAGGAGTAAAGCTAGCCGCTTGAAATTTTGCACAAATACTTCTTATGAGTGTAGGTCGGTTGGTATTGCAAATGGGCCATATCGGTCCATGTTTTGATATAGCTGCCATATAAACCGATCTTGGGTCTTGACTTTTTGAGCCTCTAGAGTGCGCAATTCTTATCCGATTGGAATGAAATTTTGTACGACGTGTTTTGTTATGATATCCAACAACTGTGCCAAGTATGGTTCAAATCGGTCCATAACCTGATATAGCTGCCATATAAACCGATCTTGGGTCTTGACTTCTTGAGCCTCTAGAGTGCGCAATTCTTATCCGATTGGAATGAAATTTTGTACGACGTGTTTTGTTATGATATCCAACAACGGTGCCAAGTATGGTTCAAATCGGTCCATAACCTGATATAACTGCCACATAAACCGATCTTGGGTCTTGACTTTTTGAGCCTCTAGAGGTCGCAATTCTTATCCGATTGAAATGAAATTTTGCACGACGTGTTTTGTTATGATGTCCAAAAAGTGTGTTAAGTATGGTTCAAATCGGTCCATAACCTGATATAGCTGCCATATAAACCGATCTTGGGTCTTGACTTCTTGAGCCTCTAGAGGGCGCAATTCTTATCCGATTGGAATGGAATTTCGGACGACGTGTTTTGTTATGATATCCAACAACTGTGCCAAGTATGGTTGAAATCGGTCTATAACCTGATATAGCTGTCATATAAACAGATCTGGGGATTTGACTTCTTGAGCTTCTAGAGGGCGCAATTCCTATCCGATTTGGCTAAAATTTTGCATGACGTATTTTATTTTTACTTTCAACATCTGTGTCAAATAAGGTTCAAATCGGTTCATAACCTGATATAGCTGCCATATAAACCGATCTGGGATCTTGACTTCTTGACCCCTAGAGGTCGCAATTATTATCCGATATGCCTGACATTTTGTACGACGGATTCTCTCATCACCATCAACAAACGTGTTTATTATGGTCTGAATCGGTCTATAGCCCGATACAGCTCCCATATAAATCGTTCTCTCTATTTTACTTCGTGAGCCCCAATGGGCGCAATTCTTATACGAATTGGCTGAAATTTTACACAGGTCTCCAACATATAATTTAATTGTGGTCCGAACCGGACCATATCTTAATATCGTTTAAATAGCAGAGCAACTCTTTTCTTATATCCTTTTTTTCCTAAGAAGAGATGCCGGGAAAAGAACTCGACAAATGCGATCCATGGTGGAGGGTATATAAGATTCGGCCCGGCCGAACTTAGCACGCTCTTACTTGTTTTAAAATAAAGTAAATGCATTATTAATAAAACTTAGAATGAACTTTAATCAATTATACTTTTTTTACATATTTTTTCTAAAGCAAGCTTAAAGTAACAGCTGATAACTGACAGAAGAAAGAATGCAATTACAGAGTCACAAGCTGTGAAAAAATTTGTCAACGCCGACTATATGAAAAATCCGCAATTACTTTTTGGGCAGCCCAATATATAAAGTTTTTAAAGTTTTTTTAGATTTTAATTCGAGAAGGAAGCAAACTTTGAGCAGCTATCAACAGATCCTGGATCATTAAGATACACAAAAATTTGCAAATTATAACAAAAACACTCCAAGTTACATAAAAGTATTTCTAAGTCGTTCAAAAATAAATTTGCATTAACCCAATATGAAGCGAAAAGTCGATTGTATTGATCTTAAACTAATCCTTAATAATGCTCCCTGGCTAAAACACTTTTGTTTCCTTTTCTAGGGCTATTTCAAATAAATAGTGTGCCGAATCAGAATTCGGTTCTACATCTAGCCACGAGTGCTGTCACAAATTTTGAAATACGAGTCAGCCACGGGAAAAAAATGCACACAAAAAGGATTACCAAAAATTTAAGATTTCTTCCCTAATCGAAAGATTTCGTCAATGAATTCGATTCAAACAAACCTCCTATACTCATATTCAGAAGGAACAAATAAAAGCGAGCTTAGTTCGGCCGGCCCGAATCTTGGGAACCCACCACCACGGATTCTGATAAAATATGGGAGCTGAGATGATGATGGGAGATGATCAGTTTCAGCTAAATCGGACAAAAATTGAGGTTAGCATGTCGGCCTATGACGCTGAATGCCTGGGTTCGAATCCTGGCGAGAGCATCAGAAAAAATCTCAGCGGGGGTTATCCCCTCCTAGTGCTGGCGACATTTATGAAATACTACGCCATGTTAAAACTTTTCCCCAAAAGAGGTGTCGGATTTGGCTATAAAGAAGAGGAGGACAGCACTTAGTTATATGTGAGAAGTTTGCCCTAGTTCCTTTGTGAAATTTTCGCCTGAGGTATTAGACAAATATTTCGAGGAATGACTAGTTTAGTATACCCACTTTCTATGGTGGTGGGTATAAAAATTCATTTCTTGGTGTCTGAGGGCATTCCCCAAATCCCCTCAACAGGACTTATTTGTCGATGAAGACAATATGGGTATCAAATGAAAGGTGTTTGGAAGTTGAGTACACATCTGTTATAAGAATATGGTCCAAGGTGTCTACGGCGCCTCTCCAATCCCAAAAACCTTCTAAACGGGCATGCATGTTCAATGTCACAAAATGGGTATCAAATGAAAGGTCTTTGGGAGGTGACTAAGAATCTGGTATACACATTTGAAACAGAGCCTGGGACCGGCCCACCCACTAAAACACCCTTCAATAGGACGTGTAGTTCGATCGGGATAATATGGGAATTAAAAGAAAAGTCTATGACAGCTGAGTTCGAATCTAATATTGATATAAGGATTCAAGTATCTGGGTCTCGTCCTGCCATGTATGACATATAGATCGCGGCAACAAATGACTCGAATAAATTGTTTTTTGGGTCCTAGAGTCGGGGGGACCGACCACCTCCTCCCAATAAAAACAGCAGCAAACTGTCATGTTTTACGACCGAAAATATATATTGTATTCAAATGAAAGGATGTGTCATTTCCTCCGCCCATTCAACCCAAAAACAAGTAAAATGGCGTTATGTTCGGCCGGGCCGAACTTTGGATACCCACCACCTCGGGTATATATGTGAACCACGTTTCGTCATAATCCGTTGAAAAATGCTAAATTTATGTCCACATAGCAGCTTTATAGAAATATTGTCCAATTTGGGCCAAATTTGACACGGATATTACCTGTTCTAATAAGCAAAAATCACATTGTTCAATTTTGTAGAGCAAAATATTAGTCTTTTTGGTAGCCATATCCAAGTATAGACCGATCTGAACCATAAACGACACGGAAAGGCCTACAAAAGTCACTGTGTCAAGTTTGAGCGAAATCTGATTATAAATGTGGGCCCAAGACCTTTAATCGAGAGATCGGTCTATATGGCAGCTATATCCAACTCCGGACCGATCTGAGCCAAATTGAAGAAGAATGTCGAAGGGTCTAACACAACGAACTGTCCTAAATTTCAACAAAATCGGATAATAAATGCGCCTTTTATGGGCCCAAAACCTGAAATCGAGACATCGGTCTATATGGCAGCTACATTGAAATCTGGACCGATCTAAACCAAATTAAAGAAGAATATTGAAGGTCCCAACACAACTCACTGTCCCACATTTCGGCGAAATCGGACAATAAATGCGCCTTTTATGGGCCCAAGACCTTAAATCGAGAGATCGGTCTATATGACAGCTATATCCAAATCTGAACCGATCTGTGCCATAGTGCAGAAAGATCTCGAGGGGCCTTACTTAGCTCACTGTTCCAAATTTCGGCTTAATCGGATAACAAATGCGCCTTTTATGGGCCCAAGACCTTAAATCGAGAGATCGGTCCATATGACAGCTACATCCAAATCTGGACCGATCTAAACCCTATTGAAGAAGGATGTCACATGGCCTAACACAGCTCACTGTCCAAAATTTCTGCAAAATCGAATAATAAGTCCCTAAATCGACGGATCGGTCTATATGGGGTTTATATCAAGATATAGTCCGATTTAACCCATCTTCGATCTTAGTCTGCTTATGAACAAAAAAAAAAGAATCTGTGCAAAGTTTCAGCTCAATATCTATATTTTTAAAGACTGTAGCGTGATTTCAACAGACAGAGGAACGGACATGGCTAGATCGTCTTAGATTTTTAAGGCTGATCAAGAATATATATACTTTATAGGGTCGGAAATGGATATTTCGATGTTTTGCAAACGGAATGACAAAATGAATATACCCCATCCTTCGGTGGTGGGTATAAAAACGGAATTGAAAACGATATATGAAGGCCGATCAGGATGAAATAGGACAGCAATAAAAGGTCTTTGGTAGTAGAGTACAATTTTTGTCCTCAAATTGGAACAAAGGAGGACCTGAGGATCTTTAAACATGTGGTATCCCAAGTGGTAGCTTTGAGATATGATTTTGAAAGAAGATAAACAATACAAAAAAAAAAGTTAATTATTGTGCATCTGAACGAGACGCGTAGCCCTGAATATCTAGATCGTCACCTCCAAAATACTCAAAGAAAATTTCATTAAAAGGAATATTAGGGTATAGCGAAGCGCACCAGGCAAACTAGTGGAACATAATAGTAAATCCACATGAACCCACATGTTACTTTTATATTCAAAACTGGAGCTTGTCCCTCCCTAATCCTTAATGGAGCTACCGTTTGATATCAAATCGTGTTAAATACATTGGATAGAAATTGCAAAGAAATTGACATTAAAACAAACAAGTAAAAGCGTGCTAAGTTCGGCCGGGCCGAATCTTATATACCCTCCACCATTTGTCGAGTTCTTTTCCCGGCATCTCTTCTTAGGCAAAAAAAAAGATATAAGAAAAGATTTGCTCTGATATTAGAGCGATATCAAGATATTGTCCGGTTCGGACCACAATTAAATTATATGTTGGAGACCTGTGTAAAATGTCAGCCAATTCGAATAAGAATTGCGCCCTTTGTGGGCTCAAGAAGTAAAATAGAGAGATCGATTTATATGGGAGCTGTATCGGGCTATATACCGATTCAGACCATAATAAACACGTATGTTAATGGTCATGAGAGAATCCGTCGTACAAAATTTCAGGCAAATCGGATAATAATTGCGCCCTCTAGAGGCTCAAGAAGTCAAGATCGCAGATCGGTTTATATGGCAGCTATATCAGGTTATAAACCGATTTGAACCATTTTTTGGCACAGTTGTTGGATATCATAACAAAATACTACGTGCCAAAATTATTCAAATTGGATAAGAATTGCGCCCTTTAGAGGCTCAAGAAGTCAAGACCCAAGATCGGTTTATATGACAGCTATATAAGGTTATGGACCGATTTGAACCATATTCGGCACAGTTGTTGAATGTCATAAAAAAACACGTCGTGCAAAATTTCATCCCAATCGGATAAGAATTGCGCACTCTAGAGGCTCAAGAAGTCAAGACCCAAGATCGGTTTATATGGCAGCTATATCAGGTTATAAACCGATTTGAACCATATTTGGCACAGTTGTTGGATATCATAACAAAATACTACGTGCCAAAATTCATTCAAATTGGATAAGAATTGCGCCCTTTAGAGGCTCAAGAAGTCAAGACCCAAGATCGGTTTATATGACAGCTATATAAGGTTATGAACCGATTTGAACCATACTTAACACAGTTGTTGGATGTCATAACAAAACACGTCGTGCGAAATTTCATTCAAATCGGATAAGAATTGCGCACTCTAGAGGCTCAAGAAGTCAAGACCCAAGATCGGTTTATATGGCAGCTATATCAGTTTATGGGCCGATTTGAACCATACTTGGCACAGTTATTGTATGTCATAACAAAACACGTCGTGCAAAATTTCATCCCAATCGGATAAGAATTGCGCACTCTAGAGGCTCAAGAAGTCAAGACCCAAGATCGGTTTATATGGCAGCTATATCAAAACATGGACCGATATGGCCCATTTACAATAACAACCGACCTACACTAATAAGAAGTATTTGTGCAAAATTTTAAGCGGATAGCTTTACTCCTTCTGAAGTTAACGTGCTTTCGACAGACAGACGGACGGACGGACGGACGGGCGGACGGGCGGACAGACGGATGGACATGGCTAGATCGACATGAAATGTCATGACGATCAAGAATATATATACTTTATGGGGTCTCAGACGCATATTTCGAGTAGTTACAATCAGAATGACAAAATTAGTATACCCCCCATCCAGTGGATGTGAAAACCAACATAGGTCAAATATTAAGGGATCCGACTAGATAATTCGGCATGCGACAACAAAGACCGCGAGAATAACGGTGCAAATCAACCGACTGATGGCAAACGTCGATGGGTCGCAGACTCTTAATGGAGACAAGTAATTGCATCCTACTCTATGGGAGTGAAATATGGGACCAAACACTGCAGACAGCATGCCGGGCGACATCACTGCTCTCGGTACAGAGGACGGCATCTCTTAGGGCCATATCATTCTACCGGACAGTGACGTAGCCCGCAGCCTTTGTAATAGCCGGAATGGTTCCGATAGATCTACAGGCCATACAGAGAGCCAGGCTCTACACCGCGAAGTGTGACACCCAGAGAGGACAGGGTGAGATTCAAACGGATCATATACGGGTCATACGAGAGGAGACTGTCGACAGATGGCAACAAAGGTGGACAAATGAGAATCGGGCCAGTTGAATGCGTCGACTTATACCCGGTGCACGGATGTAAAGAGATGGGAACAACGGGGACGTCAACTACTCCGTCACACATAGCTGTTAACAGGGCATGATTACTTCCGGAAATACTAGCATCGAATGGACAAATGCTCCTCAAGCATGTGCATTTATGAGGAGCTACAAGTTGCAGACGATGTGGAACACACATTCATCCACTGCGAGCGCTGGGTCAAAAGTCGCAGGGAAGTTGAAACAGCGATTGGTGAGGTTTCGCCTGAGACAATAGTCCAGATGATGCTGAAAGACGAGAGGAAGTGGGAGGCGGTGATGAGGTACGCCAAACAAGCACTGTGCAGTAAGAAGGTAGATCTGGACGCAGCGGCGTAGAGTATGAATGCGGAGGTCTGGACGCAGACTCAATGACGATGATATGGATGAACACCAGATGTGGGGTCCACCTCGAAGTAATGCGCAAGCGCTTCCGAGGTAGAATTAATCCCCAGAGGTGACACAGGGTGAGTTTTTAGCCGGTGACGTTTATAACGGAGTCCGGCATAAGATGAGAGACGTACCCGTCCCATGCGTAAAGCATATTCCCTTCCTGACCCACAAAGAAAAAATATGTTCTACAATAGGATAGAGTTATACTTACTTCGCTATTCCGTTTGTAGCACCCACCATCATGGATTCTGATAAAAAATTATCCAAACCAACTTTAGTTGAAGGGCATAGTTTTATTCTACATACCAAACTACTGTCACACCAGAAAAACTTAAAGCTTCTAGGAACCGAACAAGGATGATCGAGAGACCGGTTTACATGGGAGCTATATCAGGTTATTGACTGATTTGAACCGTATTCTTGTTGGAAGTCTAACGGAACACCGCATGCAAAATTTCAGCCAAATCGGACAAAAATTGTGGCTTGTAAGGACTCAAGAAGTTAAATCGGGTGATCGGTTTATATGGGAGCTATATTAGTTTATAGACCGGTTTTGGACCGTACTTGGCACAGCCGTTGAAAGTCATAATTAAACACTATCTGAAAAATTTTAGCTAAAGCGGACAAAATTTGTGGCTTATAAGCGCTCAAGAAGTCAAATCGGAAGATGGTTGTTTATCGGAGCTATACCAGGTTATAGATCAATTCGGACTATACTTGGTTTTTAAGGGCTCAAGGAATCAAATTGGAGATCGGTTTATATGGGAGCTATATCCAAAACTAAACCGATATGGCCCATTAGCAATCCCAAACGACCTACGTCATTACTAAGTATCTGTGCAAAATTTCAAGCGGCTACCTTTACGTGTGCGACCGCTATCGTGACGGAGGGACATGGCTAGATCGACTCAGAATGTCGAGACGATCAAGAATATATTATATATACTTAACTAACCGAACCATGCCCGTTCCGCTGCGCTTTCTATAACTCTCTAATATCTTTTTAGGGTGAGGACATTTCATCCGGAATGTAGATATCGAATCCGTGCCACTGTAGCCTATATCCGGTTATGACGCTGCGTTCGAATCCTGGCGAGAACATCGGAAAAAATTTAAATGCTGGTGATATTTGCGAGTTACCATACCATGCATGGTTATGTAAAAAATTCTCCCCAAAGAGGTGTCGCACTGCCTTACTCGGTTCAGACTCGGCTTTGAAAAAGGCCCCTTCTCGTTGAGTTTAAACTTAAATCGATGAGCACTCATTGATGTGTGAGACGTTTGCCCCTGCTCGGTTCCTGGGTACATTTTTACTCTACTCCCAAATGCCTTTATTTTGAGTTCCGTACCGTAGCGTTACCGTATTGGTAAATATTTCCGGGTTACGGGGTATTTCGGGGGTGGGGTGGCAACCCAGACACTTGGCTCTTAATGTAAATATAAGATTCGTGTTCTGCTTTCAAAATATTTTATGTGAGCCCCATAATGGCATGATCGAAAAATATGTTCTGTTTGAGGGTATGGTAGTCCCCAGGGCATTTTTCCCGAAAATGAGTATCAATTTCCCTAAAATCCAATTTCCCAAATTCCACCCCAAATAGCTTTTGTATAATAGGGAGGTATTTTGGAATAAGGTGGCTCCCCAAACACATGGCTCATAATTTGGATATCAGATTCGCTTATTTCTCTCGAGCACCTTTTGTTTGAGCTGTATGTTATCGTAATTGGTCTGTATATCAATTTGGCGGAGTTTGGGAGGCACCCGAAGCATCCGACCCCTATAAAAACAAGTAAAAAGGCGTTAAGTTCGGCCGGGCCGAACTTTGGACACCCACCACCTCGGGTATATATGTAAACCACCTTTCATCAAAATTCGGTGAAAATTTCATACCTTATGTCCCATATCAGTTTCATCAAAATATGTTCCGATTTGGACCAAATACTAATAAGTACACTAGCTATATCTAAAAATAAACCGATCTGAACTATTTTCGACACGGATGTCGAAAAGCCTAACATAAGTCACTGTGTTAAATTTCAGTGAAATCGGATTATGAATGCGCCTTTTATGGGGCCAAGACTTTAAATCGAGATATCGGTCTACATGGCAGCTATATCCAAATCTGGACCGATTTGGGCCAAGTTGCATAAAAAGAGCCTAACACAAAGCACTGTCCTAAATTTTGGCGAAATCGGACAATAAATGCCTCTTTTATGGGCCCAAAACCTAAAATCGAGAGATCAGTCTATATGGCAGCTATATTCAAATCTGGACCGATCTGGGCAAAATTGAAGAAGGACGTCGAAGAGCCTAGCCAAACTCACTGTCTCAAATTTCAGCGACATCAGACAATAAATGCGTCTTTTATGGCCCCAAAACCTAAAACCTAGATATCGGTCTATATGGCAACTATATCGAAATCTGGACCGATCTGTGCGATATTGTAGAAGTATGTCAAGGGGCTTAACTTAACACACTGTCCCAAATTTCGGCGACATCGGATAATAAATGAGAATTTTATGGGCTCAAAACCATAAATCAAGAAATCGGGTCATATGGCAGCTATATCCAAATCTGAAGCGATATGGACCAAATTAAAGAAATGTGTCGAAGGGCCTAATACAACTCACTGTCCCAAATTTCAACAAAATCGGACAATAAATGTGGCTTTTATGGGCCTAACACCATAAATCGGAGGATCGATCTATATGGCAGCTATATCCAAATCTGAACCGATCTGAGCCAAATTAAAGAAGGATGTCAATGGGCCTAACACAATTCACTGTCCTGAATTTCATCAAAATCGGATAATAAATGTGGCTTTTATGGGCCTAAGACCCTAAATCGGCGGATCGGTCTATATGGCAGCTATATCCAAAAGTGGTCCGATATGCACCATATTGATAAGAGGTATTAAAGGGCCTAACATAATTTACTGTCCCAAATTTCAGCAAAATTGGATAATAAATGTGGCTTTTATGGACCTAAGACCCTAAATCGGAGGATCGGTCTATATGGCAGCTATATCCAAATCTGAACCGATCTGCACCAAATTGACGAAGGATGGCGGGGGGCCTAACACAACTCACTGTCCCAATATTCAGCAAAATCGGATAATAAATGTGGCTTTTATGGGCCTAAGACCCTAAATCGGGGGATCGGTCCATATGGCAGCTATATTCAAATCTGGACCGGTCTGAGCCAAATTGACGAAGGATGTCGGAGGGCCTAACACAACTCCCTGTCCCAAATTTCAGCAAAATCGGATAACAAATGTGGCCTTTATTGGCCTAAGATCCTAAATCGGCGGATCGGTCTATATGGGGACTATATCAAGATATAGTCCGATATAGCCCATCTTCGAACTTAACCTGCTTATGGACAAAAAAAAGAACCTATGCAAAATTTCGGCTCAATATCTCTATTTTTAAAGACTGTAGCGTGATTTCAACAGACCGACGGACAGACGGACGGACATGTCTAGATCGTCTTAGATGTTTACGCTGATCAAGAATATATATACTTTATAGGGTCGGAAATGGATATTTCGATGTGTTGCAAACGGAATGACAAAATGAATATACCCCCATCCTTCGGTGGTGGGAATAAAAAAAAAAATATATATATATATTTTGATATAGCTCCCACATATATTTTTGCCCCGATTAGAGCCAGTGTGGCTGTAGTAGCCACAGATTTGGCCTATTATATCAAAATTGTGTATGCGATGTTTCATTTGACATCCCAATAGGTGTGCAAATCTCAATAGGTATGCTGGGCCAAAATCTGCCATATTTAGTCAAAATTTCATGCAAACCCTCGTAACATGCCCTCGTATTTACTCAAAAGTTATTGGTAGACGCAGTGGTGTAGGGTATTATATCGTCGGCACCACCCGACTTTTGCCCTTACTTGTCTTACAATGCTACAGACTCTTTGTTCATTGGAAATCCGTGCCGATATTTGTTCAACAAATACCAAAGAGACCTTGATGTGATACTCTGAAACGACTACGACTACGTCCACAACATGCAATCATACATTTCATATGCTAATGTATGAATCAAACCAATTTACTGCAGTCCACCACTAAAAATCTAAATTTTCTCTTCGACATTCAATCATTTGCTTTTGCTTTATAATCACATCATTTTCCACTACATGTATTTTCCGAAAAAAAAAAAATCTAATTATGGCTTATAATGCAAAAATATAGTGGCATTTCTGCTCTGTTTCGTGTTGAAGAGCAATAAATATATAACTACTGCCATAAAACCAAGCCAGAACTTCCTCTGTCATCTGTCGATGCATACATCACAGTTACTATTCACGTAATTGTTTAGTCCACAAATCCATGGACTCGTTCGAGTACATTTTTTGCATGAAACAAAACTGCTAATTTGCAAAATTTTCTAAACCAATTTGGTTTGGATTTAATTATATGCTGAGAGTAATGGGTTTGACTGCCATGGCATTAAGGCCAATAGGGTTAAATGGACTGCAGCATGCAGCAAAAGGAAGGAAGGCAGGAAGGATATCTGCAATAACAATTGGCAAAATTACTTAGCATAAGGATGGGGAATGATGGAGTAAATATTTTTAAGTTGAAGCATGGCGAAGCCATAGGTCGGCTTGTAAAAGAGGGAGGGCTCATGAAAGGTGGTATGGGTGGAATGAAGGACAGACCTAACAATGGAAGGATGAACAAAATGAGAGATGTTTGGTCAGAAATACGTATGGAAGGACGGACAGAAGGAAAAGCGGAAGGGCGGAACGCCAGATGGATGGAAGAATTAAAGGAACAAGTAAAAGCGTGCTAAGTTCGGCCGGGTCGAATCTTATATACCCTCCACAATGGATCGCATTTGCCGAGTTCTTCTCCCGGCATCTCTTCTTAGGCAAAAAAGGACATAAGAAAAGATTTGCTCTGCTATTAGAGCGATATCAAGATATGGTCCGGTTTGGACCACAATTAAATTATATGTTGGAGACCTGTATAAAATGTCAGCCAATTCGAATAAGAATTGCGCCCTTTGGGGGCTCAAGAAGTAAAATAGAGAGATCGATTTATATGGGAGCTGTATCACGCTATAGACCGATTCAGATCATAATAAACACGTATGTTGGTGGTCATGAGAGGATCCGTCGTAAAAAACTTTCAGGCAAATCGGATAATAATTGCGACCTCTAGAGGCTCAAGAAGTCAAGATCCCAGATCGGTTTATAGTGCAGCTATATCAGATAACGAACCGATTTAAACCCTGTTTGACAAAGTTGTTGAAAGTAAAAATAAAATACGTCATGCGAAATTTCAGCCCAATAGGATAAGAATTGCGCCCTCTAGAAGTTCAAAAAGTCAAGACCCCAGATCGGTTTATATGACAGCTATGTCAGGTTACGAACCGATTTGAACCATACTTAGCACAGTTGTTGGATATCATGACAAAACACGTCGTGCAAAAATTCATTCAAATTGGATAAGAATTGGGCCCTCCAGAGGCTCAAGAAGTCAAGACCCACGATCGGTTTATATGGCAGCTATATAAGGTTATGAACCGATTTAAACCATACTTGGCACAGTTGTTGAATATCATAACAAAACACGTCGTGCAAAATTTCATTCCAATCGGATAAGAATTGCGCACTCTAGAGGCTCAAGAAGTCAAGACCCAAGATCGGTTTATATGGCAGCTATATCAAAACATGGACCATATGGCCCATTTACAATACCAACCGACCTACAACTAATAAGAAGCATTTGTGCAAAATTTCAAGCAGCTAGCTTCACTCCTTCGGAAGTTAGCGTGCTTTCGACAGACAGACGGACGGACGGACGGACAGACGGACAGGCGGACATGGCTAGATCGACATAAAATTTCACGACGATCAAGAATATATATATTTTATGGGGTCTCAGACGAATATTTCGAGTAGTTACAATCAGAATGACGATATTAGTATACCCCCCATCCTATGGTATAAAAAGCAAACGCAAGTACGGGCCGAAGGGCGGACAGATGCACAGTGGTACTTTACTTTAATAGGGTCGAACAATTGTCCCATAAACCGAACTTTGAATATCGTTCCAAGCGCCTGGGTCCTCTGCGTTCCTTCTTGTGGTTCCAAATCGAAAAAACCTAAATATAATCCTCTTTTCATACCCACCACCGAAGGATGGGGGTATATTCATTTTGTCATTCCGTTTGCAACACATCGAAATATCCATTTCCGACCCTATAAAGTATATATATTCTTGATCAGCGTAAAAAGCTAAGACGATCTAGACATGTCCGTCCGTCTTTCCGACTGTCCGTCTGTCTGTTGAAATCACGCTACAGTCTTTAAAAATTGAGATATTGAGCTGAAATTTTGCACAGATTCTTTTTTTGTCCATAAGCAGGTTAAGTTTGAAGATGGGCTATATCGGACTATATCTTGATATAGCCCCCATATAGACCGATCCGCCGATTTAGGGTCTTAGGCCCATAAAAGCCACATTTATTATCCGATTTTGCTGAAATTTGGGACAGTGAGTTGCGTTGGGCCCTTCGATATTCCTCGTCAATTTGGCTCAGATCGGTCCAAATTTGGATATAGCTGCCATATAGACCGATCCTCAGATTTATGGTCTTAGGCCCATAAAAGTCACATTTATTATCCGATTTTGCTGAAATTTGGGACAGTGAGTTCCGTTGAGCCCTTCGACATCCTTCGTCAATTTGGCTCAGATGGTTCCAAATTTGGATATAGCTGCCATATAGACCAATCCTCAGATTTAGGGTCTTAGGCCCATAAAAGCCACATTTTATATCCGATTTGGATGAAATTTGGCACAGTGAGTTGCGTTGGGCCCTTCAACATTCTTCGTCAATTTGGCCCAGATCGGTTCAAATTTGGATATAGCTGCCATATAGACCGATCTTCTGATTTATGGTCTTAGGCCCATAAAAGCCACATTTATTATCCGATTTTGCTGAAATTTGGGACAGTGATTTGCCTAAGGCCCTTCGACATTTTTCTTCTATTTGGCCCTGATCAATTCAGATTTGTATATAGCTGCCATATAGACCGATCTCTCGGTAGAACAGTGACATGTACTTATAAGCATTTGGTCTAAATCGGATGATATCTATAGAGCTGCTATGTGGCATAAGGTATGCATTTTTCACTGAATTTTGACGAAATGTGGTTCACATATACACCCGAAATGGTGGGTATCCAAAGTTCGGTCCGGCCGAACTTAACGCCTTTTTACTTGTTTTAGGAATTTTTAAGGATACTAGCTGTGTTTTATTAATACAAGTAAAAGTACCAGGAATAATGGATAAGTATTGCTGCGCAATTGGAGGTATATCAGGTTATAGATTCGTGCCATACTCGTTGTGGATGGTGGAGAATAGAAGCAGAATTTACTGTGTAATGTTTCAGCCAAATCGGATAAGAATTGCGCCTTAAAGGAGCTCAAGTAATAGAATCGGAAGATGGGTTTATACGGGGGCTATATCAGGTTTAAGACCGATTCAATCCATTTTTGCCACGTATCTTTTAAGGTCATAGGAGATGTTGTTTTGTAAGACTTCAGCCAAATCAGGCATGAACTGGGCTCTCTAGGGGATCATGAAGAAGTGCAATCGGTAAGCCGGTTTACATGGAAGCTATTGGGTTGCCCAAAAGTAATTGCGGATTTTTTAAAAGAAAGTAAATGCATTTTTAATAAAACTTAGAATGAACTTTAATCAAATATACTTTTTTTACACTTTTTTTCTAAGCAAGCTAAAAGAAACAGTTGATAACTGACAGAAGAAAGAATGCAATTACAGAGTCACAAGATGTGAAAAAATTTGTCAACGCCGACTATATGAAAAATCCGCAATTACTTTTTGGGCAACCCAATATATTAGCTTTTTAAACGATTCAGTCTATACTTGGCACTTAGGTTGGAAGTCCTAGGAGAAGACATTGTGCAAAATTTCAGCCAAGAATTGCGCCCTCTAGAGGATAAGAGTTGCGCCCTCGAGAGTCTAAAGAAATCAAATCTGAAGATCGGTTAATATGAGAACTATATCAGGTTTGACATTGACATACTGATTAAGTGTGAGGCGATGGGAGCAGCTCATACCATCGCGGTATAATCGAGGCCACGATAGGAAACCTGAAAGGAAGGGAAGAGGTTTCCGATCGGATACCTGAGATGAAGCTTAAAGTCGAGTGCGAGGCACTGCTGCCATCGGCATAGTCTTGGATTGACGGAACCCCAGTATTGCCATCTGGAAGATCATGTTACACGGATGGATTAAAGCTAGAGGACAGAGTGGGCGTGGGGGTCTACATTGAGAACCCAGGGAATGAGACTGTCTGACCATAGCATGGGCAATAACAACCACAACGGTAAGATTACGAACAATCTTGGAATGTAAGACGGGGATTAACGCCTCCGCTGAGGATGGCACAATCCACATCGTTAGGGTGCCGGGCCATAACGGAGTAAGGGGGAATGAAAGTGCAGGCGATTAAGCGGGTGACGGCCAGAGGACTGCCGCTATAAACTTGGTTAAGCCGAAGCCTTCGGGTGCACGCAGTCCGATTTAAGGACGAGGGTGACGAACGCATGTAACACTGTGGAACAGCGAAACAGTCGGTAGGACGGCGAAATCCTATGAGTGATCCGGATCGCATCGAAGTAAGAAGGAGGTCAGTATAGCTATTGGTATCATAAGCAAGCATAAGCATTGAGCAATTGACTCAGAATCACTTTCCGATTCGATTTAGCTGTGTCCGTCTGCCCATGTTAATTTGTGCACAATGTTGATCTGATCGTCTTAAAATTTGGTACAGGCATGTTTTTCGGCCTAGACACGAAGTCTATTGAAATTGGAACACGTCGATTCAGATTTAGATATATCTCCATAGATATGTTCGTCCGCTTGCATTAATAACGCATTAAAATGGTCATTTGTTAACAGATTCTGTCGAAATTTGGCAGCAAGGATTTCTGATAACTCCCGACATTAGTAGTGAATTTTATAGAAATCGTTCTGATTTAGATATAGCTCTCACATATATATGTCACCCGATTTTCAATCCTAGAGCAACTACAAGCGCATTTATTGACCAAGCTTCCCAAAATTTTGCACAACGCTTTCCGATTTCCACGATATCAATAAAAATTGGTCGAATCGGTTCAGATTTAGATATAGCCCCCATATATATGTTCGTCCGATTTGCAATATATTGCAATAAAATGGTCATTTGTTAACCGATTTGTCATGTCGCAGACATGATATTCTTATGACTCTCGACTTTACTGGTGAATATATATATATATATATATATATATATATATATATATATATATATATATATATATATATATATATATATATATATATATATATATATATATATATATATATATATATATATATATATATATATATATATATATATATATATATATACATATATATATATATATATATATATATATGTATATATATATATATATTCAGTGAGTTGGCATTGAAAATATATATCGAATTCGAGTTCTACTCTAAAAACCCTCTTATTTGAGCTAATATTGTAATAGTCAGCAAATATTTCCTATGTGGGTGGTGTAGTGGGGGTGGGGGTGGCTCCATAGACACTCTTCCCGAATATTGATATCAGATTCGTGCATTACTCCCAAAGACCTTTTATTTGAGATCCATATTGCTATGGCCGTAAATTTTTCCCCTTTGGGGATGTTTTTGGGGAGAGACGGCCCCCCCAAACACTTGGTCCATATTTGGATATCGGATTCTATTCTCCACTTAAATTCCTTTTATTTAAGCCCCATATTCCATGGTCAGTAAATAAGTCTTGTTTCGGGGGTGTTTTGGGGAAGTGGTGGTCCGCAGGAACGTGGTCCCACATTTGGATATTAGATTCGTATTCTACTCGCAAATACCTTTCATTTGAGTCCGATATTGCCATGGTCGGTAAATATGTCGATTTAGGGGTGTTTTGGGGGTTTGGGTGGTCCCCCTAACACTTGGTCCGACAATTGATGTCAGATACGTGGGTGGGGCGACCCCCTAGGTACCTCATCCGAAATTTGGATACAAATTTTTATACTCTCCACCATAAGATGGGGGGTATACTAATTTCGTCATTCTGATTGTAACTACTCGAAATATTCGTCTGAGACCCTATAAAGTATATATATTCTTGATCGTCGTGAAATTTTATGTCGATCTAGCCATGTCCGTCCGTCTGTCCGTCCGTCCGTCTGTCTGTCGAAAGCACGCTAACTTCCGAAGGAGTAAAGCTAGCCGCTTGAAATTTTGCACAAATACTTCTTATTAGTGTAGGTCGGTTGGTATTGTAAATGGGCCATATGGGTCCATGTTTTGATATAGCTGCCATATAAACCGATCTTGGGTCTTGATTTCTTGAGCCTCTAGAGTGCGCAATTCTTATCCGATTGGAATGAAATTTTGCACGACGCGATTTGTTATTATATCCAACAACTGTGCGAAGTATGGTTCAAATCGGTTTATAACCTGATATAGCTGCCACATAAACCGATCTTGGGTCTTGATTTCTTGAGCTCTAGAGTGCGCAATTCTTATCCGATTGAATGAAATTTTGCACGACGCGTTTTATTATGATATCCAACAACTGTGCCATGTATGGTTCAAATCGGCCCATAACCTGGTATAGCTGCCATATAAACCGATCT
>NW_026739279.1:71290-102231 GCF_963082655.1 Stomoxys calcitrans | reverse complement strand
CAAGATCCCAGATCGGTTTATATGGCAGCTATATCAGGTTATGAACCGATTTGAACCTTATTTGACACATTTGTTGAAAGTAAAAATAAAATACGTCATGCAAAATTTCAGCCAAATCGGATAGGAATTGCGCCCTCTGGAAGCTCAAGAAGTCAAATCCCCAGATCTGTTTATATGACAGCTATATCAGGTTATGGACCGATTGGAACCATACTTGGCACAGTTTTTGGATATCATAATGAAATACTTCGTGCAAAAATTCATTCCAAACGGATAAGAATTGCGCCCTCTAGAGGCTCAAGAAGTCAAGACCCAAGATCGGTTTATATGGCAGCTATATCAGGTTATGGATCGATTTGAACCATACTTGGCACAGTTGTTTGGTATCGAAACAAAACACGTCGTGCGAAATTTCATTCCAATCGGATAAGAATTGCGCACTCTAGAGGCTCAAGAAGTCAAGACCCAAGATCGGTTTATATGGCAGCTATATCAGGTTATGGATCGATTTTAACCATACTTGGCACAGTTGTTAGATATAATAACAAAACACGTTGTGCAAAATTTCATTCTGATCGGATAAGAATTGCGCACGCTAGAGGCTCAAGAAGCCTAGACCCAAGATCGGTTTATATGGCAGCTATATCAAAACATGGACCGATATGGCCCATTTACAATACCAACTGACCTACACTAATAAGAAGTATTTGTGCAAAATTTCAAGCGGCTAGCTTTACTTCTTCGGAAGTTAGCGTGCTTTCGACAGACAGACGGACGGATGGACGGACAGACGGACGGACATGGCTAGATCGATATAAAATGTCGCGACGATCAAAAATATGTATACTTTATGGGGTCTCAGACGAATATTTCGAGTAGTTACAAACAGAATGACGAAATTAGTATACCCCCCATCCTATGGTGGAGTCTATAAAAATCATGGGTTCTTACAACAGCAGATAATTCAGTGCTTTTTACATGATAAAGACCCCTAAGTGCTAAGTTACGACAAAATGCTCATGTTTATCAAGTTTCAACTAGGTCGCTTCGATTATTTATAAAGTGGCTTGATAACAGCCTACATACAGAGAGATGAACGCAACCAAACTGTATAATCAATCCCATCATTTTAAACCTAACTTCTCATCCCAAAGTGCTGCACTAAAAAACACTCTTAAAAATGTTATAAAATATTAAAAACTAAATGGAGGCAGCATTTGTAAATTGCTGAGTTATGCTTAAATCCAGTCCCTTCTGTAAACAAACCCCGTCTCTTTGACAAGTGATGCATGGAGGCGATGTTAAATAATTAACAGCGTTTCTTCTTGGCCTATCAATATAAAGGTATTTATTTGTTAAGCCTCTATTCTCACTTGCTTGTAGTCAATAATGCCGGGTGCATAAATTTCTTATTGAGTTAAAGGATTAACAGATAATTTGTACTTGATAAATGGGCCAAATGACAGCTTTGTTATCTCATTAATGACATTAATTTAACAAAGAGTCTTGTGGCAGATTTCTCCAGAATATTGATGGCTGCTTATAGGGACTACACTGTGTTCAGGGTAGGCACATTCAAGTGTGCCTGTGCAAGAAAAATGTTCTTTGAATATTTAATGTGACAGATTTTGTGTAATGACAGCTGTGATACTGGCACTCTTTTTTTTCCCTTTCCAAAATTAAGAAAAAGATAGGAAGGTGTTTTTTCCGTTCTAATAGGATTAGCAAAATAAAAAAGTTGCATACCAATGGAAACAAATTTTGGCTAAGAATTTATGGATATAAACGTTGAGGCATTATTTAAATAAGAAAGAAAATATAATCGGTACATACAATTCTTATAATCAGATCACACTAACCACTTGAATTACCGTTCCATGTAGCATCGCTCAAACTATACAACAGTCACAGTGCTTCACCCCCTTCTCCATCTTCCAATAATAGAATAACAGCGTACACCATAAGCCACAGAAGAAACAGACCCTGCTAAAAGCAGCCAGAGTTTTATACCCTCCATCATAGGATGAGGGTATACTAATTTCGTCATTCTGTTTCTAACACCTCGAAATATGCGTCTGAGACCCAATAAAGTGTATATATTCTTGATCGTCATGTCATTTAAAGTCGAACTAGCCATGTCCGTCCGTCTGTCGGTCCGTCCGCCTTTCTGTGGAAAGCACGCTATCCTTCGAAGGAGTAAAACTAGCCGCTTGAAATTTTGTACAAATACTTTTTATTAGTGTAGGTAGGTAAATGGGCCAAATCGGTCCATGGTTTGATATAGCTGCCACATAAATCGATCTTGGGTCTTGACTTCTTGAGCCTCTAGAGGGCGCAATTCTCGTCCAATTTGACTGAAAGTTTGCACGTGGTGTTTTGGTATCACTTCACTTGATAAAGCTGCCATATAAATCAATCTTGGGTCTTGACTTCTTGAGCCTCTAGAAGGGGCAATTCTCAACCGATTTGAATGAAAGTTTGCACGTAGTGTTTTGGTATCACTGTACTAGGTATGATTCAATTCAGTTCATAATCTGGTATAGCTACCATATAAACCGATATGGGGTCTTGACTTCTTGAGCCTCTAGAGGGCGCAATTCTCGTTGGATTTGACTGAAATTTTGCATGAGGTGTTTTGTTATGACTTCCAATAACTGTGCTTAGTATGGCGAAAATCGGTACATTACCTGATATAGCTGCCATATAAATCGATCTGGGATCTTGATTTCTTGAGCCTCTAGAGGGCGCAATTCTCAACCGATTTGAAAGAAATTTTGTACAACGGCTTCTCTCATGACATTCAACATTTGTGTCTAAAATGGTCTGAATCGATCAATAACTTGCTGCAGCTCCTATATAAACCGATCTCTCGATTTTGCTTTTTGAGCCCCTACAAGGCGCAATTCTTATCCGAATGAACTGAAATATTATACAATGACATCTACAATGTTCAGCATTCATTTATGGTCCGAATTGGACTATAACTTGATATAGCTCCAATAGCCTAAAAGTTCTTATTCAATATTCTTTGTTTACCTAAAAAGAGATACCGCGCATAGAACTCGACAAGTGCGATCAATGGTGGAGGGTATATAAGATTCGGCCTGGCCGAACTTAGCACGCTCTTACTTGTTAGATATCGGGTGGAGGCGGCCACCCATATCCGAAAGTGGTCCGATGGGCACAACAAGGGTATCAAATGAAAGGTATTTGAGATCAGAAATCGAATAGGGTTTTGAAATTTGGTTCCAAGTACCCAGCGGGCCCCCAACCCCAAAACTCCTCTAAACAGATATATTCGACATATTCGAAGTCAACTGAACTTCATTTCCGTTGGGAATAAAGATCGAATTTGATATCTAATTTCAGTGCCGGTGGCCTCCATAACCCCAAACCCCCTTCAAACGGTTCATATTTACCGGTCATGACAATATGGTGCTCAAATTAAGCGGATTTGGTAGTGCTGCACGAATTTGATATCCATATTGGAGTCGAAATGTCTGAGGAGCCATCCCTTCCCTAATGAGAATATTACCCTAAGGAAGAACATAACCACCAGGAACTGTCCCGCAGTGCCATGCATGGCATTGTACCTCGTTAATATCGCCGACATTAAGAGGGGATAAACAACGCTTTGTTCGATGTCCTCGCCAGGATTCGAACGCGTTCAGCGTCATAGGATACAATGGCACGAATTGTCTGAGGTGCCATCCCCCACCCTAATGAGAATATTACCCTAAGGAAGAACATTACCATCAGAAACCGAGAAGGGGCAAATTCTCACACATCAATAAAAGCTATCCGATTCAAGTTTAAACTCAATGCTAAGGGACCTTCTTGTATAGCCGAGACCTAACGGCGTCCCATAGTGCGACACGTCTTTGGTGAAAATTCTTTAAATGACCATGCATGGCATTGTACCTCGCTAATGTCGCCGACATTAAGAGGGGATAAACAACGCCGACATTAAGAGGGGATAAACAACGCTTTGTTCGATGTCCTCGCCAGGAGTCGAACGCGTTCAGCGTCATAGGATACAATGGCACGAATTGTCTGAGGTGCCATCCCCCACCCTAATGAGAATATTACCCTAAGGAAGAACATTACCATCAGAAACCGAGAAGGGGCAAATTCTCACACATCAATAAAAGCTATCCGATTCAAGTTTAAACTCAATGCTAAGGGACCTTCTTGTATAGCCGAGACCTAACGGCGTCCCATAGTGCGACACGTCTTTGGTGAAAATTCTTTAAATGACCATGCATGGCATTGTACCTCGCTAATGTCGCCGACATTAAGAGGGGATAAACAACGCTTTGTCCGATGTCCTCGGCAGGATTCGAACGCGTTCAGCGTCATAGGCTACAATGGCACGAATTCGATATCCGCATTCAGGGCGAAGTGTCCCCACCCTAAAAAGATATAAGAGAGTTATAGAAGGCGCAGCGGAGCGGGCCCGGTTCGGCTAGTCGGATAATAAATGTGGCTTTTATGAGCCAAAGACCTTAAATCTGCGGATCGGTATCCGATATAGCCCATCATCGAACTTAACCTGCCTATGGACAAAAAAGTATCTATGCAAAGTTTCAGCTCAATATCTCTATTTTTAAAAACTGTAGCGTGATTTAAACAGACAGATGGACGGACAAGGCTAGATAGTCTTAGATTTTTACGACAATCGAATATGTAATACTTCATAAGGTCGGAAATGGATATTTCGATGTGTTGCAAACGGAATAACAAAATGAATATACCCCCATCCATCGGTGGTGGGCATAAAAATGTGATAAGTCTCTTTTCCTTTCCCGAAAAGAACTGCACAGTGGTATGTTTTTATACCCAACACAACTTCTGTGGTACAGGGTATTGTTTGTAGCACCCAGAAGGAAGAGAGATAGTTCCATTGATAGTCCGATCGACTAAGAATCACTTTCTGATTCGATTTAGCAATGTCCGTCTGTCTGTCCATGTTAATTTGTGTATAAAGTAGAAGTCGCAATTTTCATCCGCTCGCCTTCAAGTTTGGTACAGGTATGTTTTTCTGCCTAGAGACGAAGCCTATTCAAATTGGAAAAGATCAGTTCACATTTGGATATATTGGTTGCCCAAAAAGTAATTGCGGATTTTTTTAAAGAAAGTAAATGCATTTTTAATAAAACCTAGAATGAACTTTAATCAAATATACTTTTTTACACTTTTTTATTAAAGCTAACTAAAAGTAACAGCTGATAACTGACAGAAGAAAGAATGCAATTACAGAGTCACAAGCTGTGAAAAAATTTGTCAACGCCGACTATATGAAAAATCCGCAATTACTTTTTGGGCAACCCAATAGCATTTGGAGAAATATTGCAATAAAGTGCAAATTCGTCAACCGATTCTTTCGAAAAACGGACCCCCCAATGTTGACGACCCACGCAAATGAAAAAAGGACCATGATTTGCGGATCTGCACCTGGAATGTCCACACTCTTTATAGAGAAGGTGCAGCATACGCGCTGGCGGATGTATCTGAGAAGTACAAGGCAGATATTACTGCCTTACAGGAAGTGCGATGAACTGGGAATGGTGCCAAACGGTGACGAACTATACCATAGCTGCCATAACACGAGGCATGAATTTGGCTGTTGATTTGTGGTTAGTCAGAGACTGAAACACCTTGTCTCCAGCTTTACTCCGGTGGCTGAGAGGCTAGCCACAATCCGCATAGAAGCCAAATTCTTCAACATCAGCCTTATTTGTGCCCATGCCCCGACGGAAGACAAAGACAAGCAGACCAAGGATATTTTCTACGAACGCCTAGAGAGAGAATATGACCCCTGGCCCGCCCATGATTTAAAATCGTTCTGGGAGATTTTAATGTGAAGATGGGGAAGGAAGACATTTTTGGTCCAACAGTCGGAAAGCCTCCACGAAATAATGTCCAGTAATGGGTTGAGGTTGATAGATTTCGCCGCGGCAAAAACATGGTAGTTAGTAGCACCAGATTTTAACAGAAAAATATTCACAAAGCCACATGGCTGTCATCCGATCAAAACACGAGAAACCAAATTGATCACGTTCACGTTGTGATAGATGGAAGGCATTCATCCAGCGTGTTAGATGTACGATCGATCCGTGGAGCGAATATAGATTCGGATCATTACCTTGTTGCAGCAAAGGTTCGCACCCGTTTGAACATGGCGAGGAAAGTACGATCTGACACTGCACAGAAGCTGGACATTGAAAAGCTGCAAACACAACATATGGCAGCGGCATACTCCACTCGACTGACCCAACTGCTTGGTGAAAGCACTCCTTGTTCCGATGTTATGATGGCGCAGTGGCAAACTATTGCCCACTCCATGGAAAATGCCGCGAAATCCGTACTTGGGTACCGAAAACCTCCTCCAAAAAACCCATGGTACGACCAAGAGTGTCGAGATGCTACTGAAGCCAAGAATGCGGCATATAGAGCAACCCTGCAATCAGTAGCCAACGCGCCAGATGAAGGAGAGGTATCGGGAGAAAAGAAGAGAGGAGAAACGTATATTCCGCAGAAAGAAAAAGAAATGAAAAGACGTGAGTGCGAGCGAATTGAGATGTACAGGAGTCAGAATGAAGTCCGGAAATTCTACCAAAGAATTAAACATCAAGCCGATGGCTTTGGTGCAGGCACATCCTCCTGCAGAGACAAAGAAGGAAATCTGGTACCTGACACAGACAACATGCTGAGGATATGGAAAGAACATTTTATCCAACTGCTAGTATCCGACGATGGCGGCGAAGAGGATACCGCAGAACCAATTCCTGATGATGGCATAGAATGTTTACCTCCTTGTCAGAATAAGGTCCAAGTAGCAGTGACCCGACTAAAGAACAACAAGGCAGCAAGAGCCTACGGGTTACCCGCTGAACTATTTAAGACCGGAGGCGACACGCTGATAAGGAGTATGCATCAGCATATCTGCGCAATCTGGCTAGAAGAACGCATGCCCGATGATTGGAACCTCAGCATACTATGTTCCGTACACAAGAAAGGAGACAAGACAGAATGTGCCAACTACAGAGGAATAAGTCTCCTCCCCATCGCATACAAGATACTCTCGTGCGTATTGTGTGAAAGATTAAAACCTAAAGTCAATGAGATAATTGCCGACGACAACGATATCATGGGTCGGTCACCGGAAGTAGTAACTGCAGCCTTTGAAAGAATCGAAAGAGAGTCAGTGAAAATGGGTCTGGCAGTAAATGGAGATAAGACGAAATGGATGGTTTCAACTCCCAAAAAGCCTTGCACAACCGAGCAGATAAAGAAAATGGAGAAAGTTGGGAACCACAATTTTGAGACAGTCAGTAACTTTATCTACCTCGGCATCGCCGTAACCGAAACGAATGACACCAGTTTTGAGATAAAGCGAAGAATAATACTGGCAAACAGATGCTACTTTGGATTAAGGAAGCAGTTTAGAAACAAGGCCACTCTCGACAGACGAAGATTACACCAAACAGGACACTGATACTACCCGTGCTGTTATATGGTTCTGATGCATTTGTACTTGTGAAAGCAGATGAGGCAGTGCTTGGTGTATTTGAGAGAAAGATTCATCGTAAAATATATGGACCAGTTTGCGTTAATTGAGAATATAGGCGTCGTATGAACCACAAGCTATAGAGCTGTATGACTACGATAGCATTGTTACACGCATCAAAATACAAAGGCTGCCTTGGCTAGGTCATGTTGTTAGAGTGAATGAATAAGCTCCAGCAAAGAAGCCTTTTGAAGGCAAACACGGTGGTACACGCAAACCGGGAAGACCAAAAGCCCGATGGAAAGATCAAGTTGTGGGAGTCACCTCGAATCTTGGTGTCAGAGAGAGATTGTAGAATGAGCGCAGAAGATTGAGGCGCTTGGAACGCTATTCCACGTTCGGCTAGTGGAACAAATATTCTATCATAGCCAATTAAAGTAAGTAAGTCATTAATGTATTACGCCCGATTTTCACTCCAAGAGCCACTGCAAGCGCATTTATTGACCAATCTTGCCAAAATTTTGTATAACGCTTTCCTTGACGACTACCATCAATTTTGCTAGAAATCGGTTCAGATGAAGATATAGCTCGCAATTCGTACTTATAAGGTAGGTGTAGGGTATTGTAAAGTCGGCACCGCCCGACTTTTGCCTTTTTACACTCTTGAAAGGAAAACCACACCATATAAAATAATATCAACATTTCTAATTTATTTAACTAAAACTAAAAAACAATCAACAAAAACAACAATGATCTTTGGCTACGACTACGACGTACTTAAGCGCGGAAACGCAACACCGACGAAGGCAAATAAGAGTTCTGGGGAGTATGAGGAGCAGCAGAGCGAACTTGAGCTTGAGAAGCAAAGTTGATGACGGGAGCAACACCGCCATTGACATTTTGGGAGTTTCCGCCCAAGGAGTCGTATTGAGATTGGATGGTTCTTTGGGCATTGGCGGCATCCTCAGCGGTGCGGTATTTGACAAAGTGAACCTCGGGTTTGGTGCTGGAAGCGCTGTTGATGGCATTCAGTTTATTGGCCAAATCTCCGATATCGGTTTGTTTGTTCAGCACATAGATGGCGGTCTGTTGGGCAGAGGCTTGTTTGGCCAAGGCGAGGGCAGCATCTTCGAGTCCCTTGTTTTCGGGGCCCTTGATGAAGACCACACGCAGAGCTTGTTTCAAATTGTTGGCAATTTGTTCAGCAGCATTAGGATCTTCAAAGTCGCCTTCGGAAGCAGAATAGGTGATGAATTCCTTTTCAAATTCAGCTGAGGGAGCAAAGTTAGAGGGGGCATCGTTGGCAGCACCACCAAGGGATTGACCGCCGAAACCACCAGCAGCGGTACCACCAGCAGCTGGACCACTAGCAGCTGGACCACCAGCAGATTGACCACCAAAACCACCAGCAGCTTGACCACCAAAGCCTCCTGAGGAACCAGCCGCACCAGGAGTGAAAGACAAACCATTGTCTGAGTGACCAACTGGTTGATAGTTATAGCCCAATTTATCGGCGCACGCCACTGCGACCAAGCACAAAACCTTAAAACATAAACAAAATGTTCACAATTACTATGGTCCTCGATCTTGTGTGTAAATGACAATAATGTAACGCTGTCGTTTACTTACAATGAAAGCACGCATCTTTGTTATTCGTTTATTATTGTTGTTCTTCTCCCGCTTAGTCTTACTTGAACTCGCAACTGTTTCTGTTTATATCGATCTAAGCAACGACCTCTTTTATTTATACCCAAAATACTTTACAACGCTACATCTGTTTGCAAAGAAACGCCACCATCATAGGCATCATCATCATCACTCGATTCCACATCTCCATCGTTTAGTGAGCTATATGCGATGGTGTCTTCTTTTTGACCCTAAACAAATACCGGAAGTTTTGGTTGGAAGCCACCTACAAATCGTTAAACGACCCATAATCACCTTTGTTGTTGGCATTGTTAATGCCTTTCGGCGACACTCATCGCTGATGAGTGCTGACTGCGGCTAATGTTGGCCTACACTTTGAAATGGTAACCTGTTTTGGAACGTTTTAAAACCCTACTTTGATACGCTTGACATAGGTCAATTTACATTTTTTGGCCGGCTTTCATTTGTATTTTAGCTGTAAACTTGTCATAATTGAATTTTTGAGGAATGCATAGCTCCCTACCAGCATCTTTTATCTTTGGCTTTGGGTTACAAGAAAACTTAAAAAGCGTGCTAAGTTCGGCCGGGCCGAATCTTATATACCCTCCACCATGGATCGCATTTGACGAGTTCTATGCGCGGTATCTCTTTTTAGGCAAACAAAGGATAATGGATAAGAACGGCTATACTATTGGAGTTATATCAGGTTATGAACCAACTCGAGCCATACCAGGCTTGACTAAATTGGAAGAGAATAACGCCCTCTAGAGGCTAAAGCCTTTCATTACCGATAACCTCTATAGAGGACATGACTTTGAGAGTCCTATTTTTATTACTCATATTCCGAAATAGTCATTTCATTGTTAGTGGACATCGGTAGCTAAAGATTATAAAATCATTGCAATGTATTTAAGCAATAAATATTGGGTTGCCCAAAAAGTAATTGCGGATTTTTTTATATAGTCGTCGTTGACAAATTTTTTCACAGCTTGTGACTCTGTAATTGCATTCTTTCTACTTTCAGTTATCAGCTGTTACTTTTAGCTTGAAAAAAAGTGTAAAAAAAAGTATATTTGATTAAAGTTCATTCTAAGCTTTACTTAAAATTTACATTCTTTTAAAAAATCCGCAATTACTTTTTGGGCAACCCAATATGTTATAATACCGTTGTATACCTATTTAGACCAAACTTGTCATATTGAAACCCATAACAGAATCATTGTACATTGTACCAAAAAGTACCAAAAAGTACGAATTGGTACATATTTGTCCAGCGCAAACGGAAGGGGCTAAAATTATCTTTTTGAGCTCAAAAAAAAAAAAGCGTCCCGAAAAAATAGGTGTGGTAAAAAAGAAATTGGAAAATCGTACCGGAAGTGGGGGATTATGACGTTTAGTGCCACAATTGGTACCATTTGGTACTTTCTGTACGGATGGATCTTGAGGTTTGAAATTTGGCATGCAGGAACAACTATATGATGGTTGGATATGACCTTTTTATACCCACCACCGAAGGATGGGGGTATATTCATTTTGTCATTCCGTTTGCAACATATCGAAATATTCATTTTCGACTCTATAAAGTATATATATTCTTGATCAGCGTCAAAATCTAAGACGACCTAGCCATGTCTGTCCGTCTGTCTGTTGAAATCACGCTACAGTCTTTAAAAATGAGCTGAAACTTTGCACAGATTCGTTTTGTTTTTGTCCATAAGCAGGTTCGAAGATGGGCTGTATGGGACTATATCTTCATATAGCCCCCATATAGACCGATCCGCCGATTTAGGGTCTTAGGACCATAAAAGCCACACTTTTAATCCGATTTTGCTGAAATTTAAGACAGTGAGTTGTGTTAGACCCTTCAACATCGTTCTTCAATTTGGCCTAGATTGCTAGAGTTTTGGATATAGCTGTCATATAGACCGATCCGCCGATTTAGGGTCTTAGGCCAATAAAAGCCACATTAATTATCCGATTTTGCTGAAATTTAGGACAATGAGTTATATTAGTTCCTTCGACAACTTTCTTCAATTTGTCACAGATCGGTGCAGAGTTGGATATAGCTGTCATATGGACCGATCTCTCGATTTAAGTTTTTGGGCCTATAAAAGGTGCATTTATTGTCCGATATCGCCGAAATTTGTGACTGTGAGTTGTGTTAGGCCCTTCGACATCCTTCTGCAATTTAGTCCAGTTCGGTCCAGATTTGAATATAGCTGCCATATAGACCGATCTCTCGATTTAAGGCTTTGGGCCCGTAAAAGTCGCATTTATTGTCCGGTGTCGCCGAAATTTGGGACAGTGAGTTGTGTTGGGCCCATCGACATTCTTCTTCAAATTGGCTCAAATCGGTCGTGATTTGGATATAGCTGCCATATAGACCGATATCTCGATTTAAGGTCTTGGTCCCTAAAAGGCTCATTTTTAATGAGATTTCATTGAATTTTTCCACAGTGCTAATGTTGGGCTTTTCGAAATTCTTGTCGTAAATGGTTCAGATCGGTTTGGTCTCAGATAAAGCTACTAAAAAGCTCAATATTTTGTTATACACAATTGAACAATGACTTGTACTTATCAGTATTTGGTACAAATCGGAACATATTTCGATATAGCTGCTATGGGGACTAAGGTATGCATTTTTCATCGGATTTTTACGAAAGGTGGTTTAGATATATACCAGAGGTGGTGGGTATCAAAAGTTCGGCCCTACCGAACCTAACGCCTTTTTACTTGTTTCAACCTAACCCACCCTAGGTTTAGCCCCTAAATTCTGCAATTACTTTCCGATATAGCTTCCATACTCAGATATAGCTGCCATATAGACCGACCTGGCGATTAAGGGTCTTGAGCCCATAAAAGCTGCATTTATTACCCGATTTCGCTGAAACTTGAAACAGTGAGTTTTTTGTAGCCTTCCGTCATCATACCTTGCTATGGTTCCAATCGGACTATCTTTAGATGTAGCTGTTGTATAGACTGATCTGCGGATTTAGGGTCATGAGCCCATAAAAGCTGCATTTATTACCCAATTTCTCTGGGTTTTTACAGTGTGAGTTGTTTTAAGACTCCCGTTAGCCTACCATTATATGATTCAAATCAGACTGTATATAGGTATAGCTGTCACTATAGACCGATCTTTCAATCTAGGGTTTTAATCCCATAAAAAGCGGATTTGTTGAACGAGATCGCTGAAACTGTAACTTTCATAAGAGTTCTCGGGACCTGAATGAAATATGACCCAGACCAGCCCCCATTTGCATATTTCTATGGATATGGTAGCGGAGTTGTTACAAAAGAGAATGGTTAACTTATCCATGTTGGTGGGTATCTAAAGATCGGTATGGCCGAACTTAACACGTTTTTATACCCCCCACCATAGGATATGGGTATACTAATTTCGTCATCCTGTTTGTAACACCTCGAAATATGAGTCTGAGAACCCACAGAGTATATATATTCTTGATCGTCATGTCATTTTAAGTCGATATAGCCATGTCCGTCCGTCTGTCTGTCGAAAGCACTCTAACTTTCGAAGGAGTAAAGCTAGCCGCTTGAAATTTTGCGCAAATACTTTTTTATTAGTGTAAGTGGGTTGGGATTGAAAATGGGCCAAATCGATCCATGTTTTGATATAGCTGCCATATAAACCGATCTTGGGTCTTGACTTCTTGAGCCTCCTGCACGTGGTGTTTTGGTATCACCTTTCAACAACTGCGCTTGGTATAGTTCAAATCGGTTCATAACCTGATATAGATTTCCTTTAAACCGTTCTTGGGTCTTGACTTCTTGAGCCTCTGGAGGGCCCAATTTCTATCCGATTTGGCTGAAATTTTGCACGTGGTATTGGGTCTTGACGTCTTGACGTCTTGAGCCTCTAGAGGGCGCAATTCCTTTCTGATGTGGCTGAAATTTTGCACGTGGTGTTTTGGTATTACTTCCAGCACCTGCGCTAACTGTGGTTCAAATCGGTTTATAACCTGATATTTCTGCCATATAAACGGATCTCGGGTCTTGACTTCTTGGACCTCTAGAGGGCGCAATTCTCGTCCGATTTGACTGAAATTTTGCCCATAGTGTTTTGGTATTAGTTCCAACATGTGTGTTAACATATGATTCAAATCGGTTCATAATCTGGTATAGCTGTCATATAAGCCGATCTTGGATTTTGATTTCTTGAGCCAATAGAGGGCGCAATTCTCATCCGATTTTGCAGAAATTTTGTACAACGGTTTCTCGCACGACCTTCAACATACGCATCTCAAATGGTCTGAATCGATCAATAGCTTGATACAGCTTCCATAAAAACCGATCTCCCGATTTTGCTTTCTGAGGCCCTACAAGGTGCAATTCTTACCCGAATGAACTGAAGCATTACACAATGACTTCTACAATGTTCAGCATTCATTTATGGTCCGAATTGGGCTATAACTTGATATAGCTCCAATAGCATAACAGTTTTTATTCAATATTCTGTGTGTGCCTAAAAAGAGATATCGCGCTTCGAACTCGACGAATGTGATCCATGGTGGAGGGTATATAAGATTCGGCCCGGCCGAACTTAGCACGCTCTTACTTGTTACTTGTTTATACCCTACACCACTACTGTGGTACAGGGTATTATAACATAGTGCATTTGTTTGTAACACCCTTCCTTTGTAACGCCCAAAGGAAGAGAGACAGACCCATTGATAATTATACCGATCGACTCAGAATCACTTTCTGGTTCGATTTAGCTATGTCCGTCTGTCTGTCTGTCCGTCTAACTGTCCGTTTTTCTGCCCGTTTGTCCATGCTAATTTGTGTACTAACTACAGGTCGCAATTGTCATCCGATTGTCTTCGAATTTTGTACAGGCATGTTTTTCGGCCTAGAGACGAAGCCTGTTGAAATTGGAAAAAATCGGTTCAGATTTGGATATAGCTTCCATATATATGTTCATTCGAAGGAAGGAAGGAAGGTTTTTCTTATGACTCTCGATATTGTTGGTGAATTTCATAGAAATCGGTTCAGATTTAGATATAGCTCTCATGTGTATAGCCCGATTCTCACTCCTAGAGCCATTGCAAGCGCATTTATTGACCAATCTTCCCAAAATTTTGTACAACACCTTTCTCGACAACTGCCACAATATCTGTGAAGATTGCTTGAAATCGGTTCAGATTTAGATATAGCTCCCATATATATATATATATATATATATCCGTCCGATTTTGAGTAATATTGCAATAAAGTGCTCATTTGTTAACCGATTCTCTCAAAATTTGGCAGGAAGAATTTTCTTATGATGAATCAGTCCAGATTTATGTATAGCTGCCATATATATATATTGGGTTGCCCAAAAATTAATTGCGGATTTTTCATATAGCGTTGGCGTTGACAAATTTTTTCACAGCTTGTGACTCTGTAATTGCATTCTTTCTTCTGTCAGTTATCAGCTGTTACTTTTAGCTTGCTTTAGAAAAAAGTGTAAAAAAGTATATTTGATTAAAGTTCATTCTAAGTTTTATTAAAAATCCATTTACTTTCTTTTCAAAACTCCGCAATTACTTTTTGGGCAACCATATATCGCCCGATTTTCACTTCTATGATGACTGCAAGCGCAGTTATTGACTAATCTTCCATAAATTTTGTACAGCGCTTTCCTCGACGACTACCACAATATCTTTAATGTAAGCTCCAAATCGTTTCAGATTTAGATATAGCTACCATATATGTATTTCGCCGGATTTTCACCTATAGAGTCACTGCAAATTTGATACGGATTGTTTGATAACCCATATGAAAATATCCGCCTAGGTCCATCAAAATTGATTCAATTTCAAATATAGCTCCCAATTTGCCACTATAGTGTAAGTGTAGGGTATTATTAAGTCGTCACCGCCCGACTTTTGCCTTTCCTTACTGGTTTTGGATTAAATTAAAGAGTCGTATTTTGCAAAATATTTACTTACATGTTTGATTCTTCCTATTGGCTTAATGGCAACTCTGCTTAGGAATCTAGTGTTAACCGAATGTGGGTTAGAATGAGTTTGTTGAACTTGTGTGAACCAACCAATTTGGCCCAGAATCTATTTTAAATGCCTACTGCTATGTGGCATGGGGCTGCTCGCCTCCTCTTCCATCTCCAACATGTGACCCCTACAATGACATCTTAAATTATGCGAGGTTAGATCTGATTAGTCTCTTTTTTCTTCTTTTGTTCGCTTCTATTTTTTTCTTCTTCTTTAGGCCTAGTCTAGATGGGCGCCAGTATTTGTTTATTTGTTTTTTAATTTTTTACTTTCGCTATCGTTACCAGCTATACCCTTTCAGCACTGACAGCTGAAAGATAAATTAATTAACTTTGAACAAAGAAAAAAAAAACACACACACACACACATACACAAAGCAACACAAAAAGATCAAAGCGAGGCTTAGCAATGAACATGTCAACGGCACTACTTCAAACCTTGATGGCCAGTTCAATGTGAACTTCGAACTTCGTTGAATGGAGATGCATTTTTTTCTTTGTTGCTTCTTGTGGAAAACCCAAAAATAACCAAAATTGATTTTGCTGCAGATTGAAAAAGAAACCATGCTGCTGTTAATCGCATCTTCTACAGAGGCGGATTTGATCTTAAATTGAAAATTAAAATTTGATGAATGGCATTAAATGTTTATGCTTAGCCGCCTTTAAATTTATTTCAAAACTGATGAACCGACCAGAAACATTAGAAAAGTTGTTCAGCTGGCAAATAGGCCTAGTAGTTTGTGTTGTGAAGCGCTGGATGGTTAGACGAATGGTGTCCACATTAGGGGAACGTTTAAGATTCAGAATTTGTCAAATGATAAACTCACCGATCCTTATGTGATTCTTAATACATAGTTAAAAATTTTCATAAATTCTTACAGTTTTAAACTTAAGCAACTTTACACAAATGGTAACTGTGAACATTAAACTACATTCTAAACTATTTTCCCGAATATTTCAAAAATATTGGGTTGCCCAAAAAGTAATTGCGGATTTTTTAAAAGAAAGTAAATGCATTTTTAATAAAACTTAGAATGAACTTTAATCAAATATCCTTTTTTTACACTTTTTTTCTAAAGCAAGCTAAAAGTAACAGCTGATAACTGACAGAAGAAAGAATGCAATTACAGAGTCACAAGCTGTGAAAAAAATTGTCAACGCCGACTATATGAAAAATCCGCAATTACTTTTTGGGCAACCCAATATGTTAACACTGACAAAATTTAGCATGTTGAAAATCTGTCTACCTTACTTCTCGTACTCACATGCAAACCTTTTCACTCCTTCACTCACTTATGAAGAATACGTACGCCCTGCTACTATTTTGTATCGGGAAAAATACCCTCTTGAAAAGTTGCTGTATATCACGGTACAACAAAAGGAATATATGGGAACTGAACTGAGATTCCTTGATATGAAAGGCTGTCAATTTGTCACCAAGGTGAAGCCCAAAAAGTTAATATGAATGCATGTGGAGGCATTCGAGGTTTGGAAAGCAGATAAATTTACGCCTTTGCTCCCCCATTGATGCTCCCACGACTATAAAAACGTATTTCTTCTCTGACAATCTGTCGTAGTTGTTGGCGCAAGGATTAAATTCTTAACTCATTGAGGAGGAGGAGGAGGAAACCAACAAAGTGTTGGCATTCATTCTGGTTTCGCCACCAAAGTTACTTATATTTATACGGATGGCATGGCGATGACGATGATGAGGAATTAACCATGAAAGTTGGCAGAATTTGTTTGTCTACCTGAAAGGCTTGATATACTACGCCACTTTTTATACCCACCACCGAAGGATGGGGAGTATTTTCATTTTGTCATTCCGTTTGCAACACATCGAAATATCCATTTCCGACCCTATAAAGTATATATATTCTTGATCAGCGTCCGTCTGTCCGTCTGTCTGTTGAAATAAAATGAAATGAAAGCTGAAACTTTGCACACATTCTTTTTTTTATCCAAAAATCAGGTTAAGTTCGAAGATGGGCTATATATATCGGCTATATCGGACTATATCTTGATATAGCCCCAATATAGATCGATCGGCCGATTTAGGGTCTTAGGTCCAAAAAGCCACATTTAATATCCGATTTTGCTGAAATTTGAGACAGAGAGTTGAGCTTGGCCCTTCGACATCCCAGTTCAATTTGACCCAGATCGGTCCAAATTTGGATATACAATAGCTGTCATGTAGTCCGATCCGCCGATTTAGGGTCTTAGAACCATAAAAGCCATATTCATTATTCGGTTTTTCTGAAATTTGGGACAGTGAGTTGCGTTAGGATCTTCGATGTTCTTCGTTAATTTTACCCAGATCGGTCCAGAGTTGGATATAGCTGACACATAGATCGATCCGCCGATTTAGGGTCTTAGGCCCATAAAAGTCACATTTATTAGCCGATTTCGCTGAAATTAAGGACAGTGAGTTGTATTAGGCTCTTCGTCATTTTTCTGAAACTTGGCCTAAATCGGTCCAAATGTGGATATAGCTGCGATATAGACCGGTATCTTGATTTAAAGTCTTGCGCCCATAAAAGCCACATTTATTATCTGACTTTGCTGAAATTTGAGACAGTAAGTTATGTTAAGCCCCTCAACATACTCCTGCAATATGGCACAGATCGGTCCAAATTTAGATATAACTGCCATATAGACCGATATCTCGATTTCAGGTTTTGGGCCCATAAAAGGCGTATTTATTTTCCGATATCTCCGAAATTTGGAACAGTGAGTTGTTTTAGGCCCTTCGACATCCTTCTTTAATTTGGCCCAGATCGGTCCAGATTTAGATATAACTGCCATATAGACCGATATGTCGATTTCAGGTTTTGGGCCCATAAAAGGCGTATTTATTGTCCGATGTCTCCGAAATTTGGAACAGTGAGTTGTGTTAGGCCCTTCGACATCCTTCCTTAATTTGGCCCAGATCGGTTCAGATTTGAATATAGCTGTCATATGGACCGATCTCTCGATTTTAGGTTTTAGGCCCATAAAGGCGCATTTATTGTCCGATTTTGTCAAAATTTGGGACAGTGAGTTGTGTTAGGCCCTTCACCATCCTTTTTTAATTTGGCCCAGATCGGTTCAGATTTTAAAATAGCTGTCATATAGACCGATCTCTCGATTTTAGGTTTTAGGCCCATAAAGGCGCATTTATTATCCGATTTTGTCAAAATTTGGGACAGTGAGTTGTGTTAGGCTCCTTCATATCCTTCTTCAATTTGGCTCCGGTCCAGATGTGGTTATAGCTGTCGTATAGACCCATCCGCCGATTTAGGGTCTTAGGCCCATAAAAGATGCATTTATTATCCGATTTTGCTGAAATTTGGGACAGTGAGTTGTGTTAGGCCCTCCGACAACCTTCTTCAATTTGCCTCAGATCGGTTCAGATTTGGATATAGACCGATCTCTCGATTTAAGGTTTTGGGCTTATAAAAGTCGCATTTAGTGTCCGATGTCGCCGAAAATTGGGATAGTGAGTTGTGTCAGGTCCTTCGACATCCCTCTTCAATTTGGCTCAGATCGGTCCAGATTTGAATGTGGCTGCCATATAGTCAGATTTCGCCGAAATTTGGGACAGTGAGTCAGTTCAGATTTGGGTATAGCTACCATATAGTCCGATCTCTCGATTTAAAGTCTTGGCCCCATAAAATGCACATTTATAATCCGCTTTTTCTTAAATTTGTCACAGTAATTTAAGTAAGGCTTTTCAACATCCCTGTCGTATATGGTTCAGTTTGGTCTATATTTGGATATGGCTACCAAAAAGGCCAACATTTTGTTTTGCAAAATTGAACAATGTCTTGTACTTATTAGCCCGTTCAATATCCATATCGAATTAGGTCCAAATCGGACCATATTTCGATAAAGCTGATATGGGGGCATACATTTTGCATTCCGTCCGGCCGTCCGTCTGTCCTTCCGTCCGTCCTTCCGTCCGTCCGTCTGTCCTTCCGTCCGTCCTTCCGTCCGTCCGTCTGTCTGTCTATCCGTCCGTCTGTCTGTCGAAAGCACGATAACTTTCGAAGGAGTAAAGCTAGCGGCTTGAAATTTTGCAAAAATATTTTTTTTACTGCAGGTCGGTTGGGATTGTAAACGGGCCAAATTGGTCCATGTTTTGATATAGCTGCCATATAAACGATTTTGGGTTTTGACTTCTTGAGCCTCTAGAGGGCGCAATTCTCGTCCGATTTGACTGAAATGTGGTGTTTTGGTCACCTTCAATAACTGTGCTAAGTATGGCGCAAATCGGTACATAGCCTGATATAGCTGCCATATAAACCGATCCGGGATTTTGACTTCTTGAGCCTCTAGAGGGCGCTATTCTCGTCCTATTTGATTGCAATTTTGCACGTGTTTTGGTATCACTTCCAACAGTTGTGTTAAGTATGATTCAAATCGGTTCATAATCAGGTATAGCTGTCTTATAAACCTATCTTGGATCTTGACTTCTTGAGCCAATAGAGCGTGCAATTCTCATCCGATTTGGTTGAAATTGGACACGAAGTGTTTTTTATGACTTCCAACAACTGTGTTAAGTATGGGTAAAATCGTTCATTTACCTGATATAGCTGCAATATAAATCGATCTGAGATCTTGGCTTCTTATGCCTCTGGAGAACCCAATTCTCATCCGATTTGGCTGAAATGGGACACGAAGTGTTTTTTTTTATGACTTCCAACAAGTATGGCCCAAAATCGTGCTAAGTATGGCGCAAATCGGTACATAACCTAATATAGCTGCCATATAAACCGATCTGGGATCTTGATTTCTTGAGCCTCTAGAGGGCACACTTCTCATCCAATTCGGCAGAAATTTTGTACAACGGGTTCTCTCGTGACTTTCAACATACGTGTCTAATATGGTCTGAATCGCTTAAAAGCTTGATTCAGCTCCCATATAAACCTATCTCCCGATTTTGCTACAAGGCGCAATTCTTATCCGAATGAACTGAAATATTACACAATGACTTCTACGATGTTCGGCATTCATTTATAGTCCGAATCGGACTATAACTTGATATAGCTCCAATAGCATAACCGTTCTTATTCAATATTCTTTGTTTGCCTAAAAACAGATACCGCGCATAGAACTCGACAAATGCGATCCATGGTGGAGGGTATATAAGATTCGGCCCGACCGAACTCTTGCTTATTCGATAAGTGTACATTCTTCTAAGGCGATCACAATGGACCTAAGGTCTCCGAGTGAAGCGGCATGCTTGTCACCTAACCTAACTTAAATACCCAACACATACACTAATGTTGTAGTGTAGGACAGCTTAAAGCTGCCCTCACCCAACTAAAGTTATTCCATACATCTTGAAACGTCATCACATAGTAGAATTTATGCATATGTGTTAGTCTCTCAATATATGTATATAGTGTCTGAGGGCGTTTTTTTAGTAATGGCGACACCATTCATCCATCCATTTTCTCATTATTAAGGCTGATCATAGTCATCATAATTTAATTGAAATGCTAAGAGCTCAACAACAGTTTTTTTTGGATTTTTTTCATCATGTCTGCTCTTTGCTTTGTACAAAATATTGTTTGTTAATTTTTTTTTACCTACGTATTGCATTTACAACTTTTTGCGCTGATATTGTTGTTAATGGTGTTGGTGGATAAATGACAGCTTTCATCAGCACTATTAAACAAGATTGGTGCTCTGTTCTGTGAATGAACAAAATATTGACATAAGTGAAATGTGTCTAAAGGATTATTAAATTAAAACAAAAGAAAATAAAAGTATCGCCATAAAGTCACATAAGGTATAAAAGAATCTTTGAAATATATTTCGTCTTTGAATTCAAACGACTCTCTTTTAGAGTTTATTTTGTATATAAAAGGATCACATAAGTTTCATCTGTTCAGAAGCGGTTAATCATATTCTTCTTATCTCTACTAGCTAAAACACAGCCCAACTTACCTTTCCATAAATTAATTTTTCTTTTTGAAACAAATAAATAATATCCAATCACCAAAAAAAAAAAATAAATTTAACACCTCACCTTGCAAAATTTATATGCTGCCAATTTTAATATGCAGATTTTTATTGCGTTTCAATCCTATTAATGTCATAAGCCGTTGCTTTGGAGTCACCGCATGGCTAAATCAAATATAAATAGTTAACAAAACCCGTTAACGTTATTTAATTTTTCAGTGATTCAAATTGAATACATTAAAGTAACAAATGAAGATAGTTCCATAAGCAAACATAACATTGAAAACGCCATATGGGAAATTACTCTTGTCGATTTTTTTTCTCCAAATATCTTAAACACAAATGACGTTATTTTAACATATCGACAGATGTCAACAGTTCGACATTAATGTTATTTTTTTCAATGGATATTCATTGCCTTAATTGATAAACATGTCTTTGTATGAAATCTCATGGGCTCATCAATAACGCATAATGCTATGGCAACCCTAGCAGTGATATATGTACTATGGTTGTTGATGGTATTTTTAAAAAACGGCTACACCTGCCAGATTGGAAACAACTGTTTTATTTTTTTTTTTTTTTTTTTTTTTTGCAAAAAATAGAAAACTAGTTTTCTATTTAGTGTTATATATAAACAAGTAAGAAGTAAAAAGGTCCAAAGTTCGACCCGGCCCACCACCTCGGGTATATATGTAAACCCCCTTTCGTCAAAATCCGGTGAAAAATGCATATCTTATGCCCCATAGCAGCTATATCGAAATATGTTCCGATTTGCACCAAATACTAACAAGTAAGAGCGTGCTCTAAGTTCGGCCGAATCTTATATACCCTCCAACATGGATCGCATTTGTGGAGTTCTATGCGCGGTATCTCTTTTTAAGCAAACAAAGAATATTGAATAAGAACTGTTGTGCTATTGGAGCTATATCAAGTTATAGTCCGGTTCGGACCATAAATGAGTGCTGAACGTTATGGAAATCATAGTGTAATATTTCAGTTCATTCGGATAAGAATTGCGCCTTGTAGGCACTCAAGAAGCAAAATCGGGAGGTAGGTTTATATGGGAGTTGTGTCAAGCTATTGAACGATTCAGTCCATAGTAGACACCTATGTTGAAGGTCATGAGAGAAGCCGTTGTACAAAATTGCTGCCAAATCGAATTTCTGCCGATTTGGCCCATTTACAATTCCAACCGACCTTCACTAAAAAAGTATTTGTGCAAAATTTCAAGCGGCTAGCTCTACTTCTTCGAAAGTTTGTGTACTTGCGTCAGACATACGGACAGTCGGACAGACGGACGGGCATGGCGAGATCAGCTTAAAATGACATGACGATCAAGAATATAAATACTTTATCCGGCCTCATACGCATATTTCGAGGTGTTACAAACAGAACGACGAAATTAATATACCCCCATCCTATGGTGGAGGGTATAATAAGTACAAGTCATTGTTCAATGGTGTATAGAAAATATTGATCTTTTGAGTAGCTATATTTAAAAATAAACCGATCGGAACCATATACGACACGGACGTCGAAAAGCCTAACGTAAGACACTGTGTCAAATTTCACTTAAATCGGACTATAACTGTGCATTTCATGTGGCCAAAACTTAACATCGAGATATCCGTCTATATGGCAGCTATATCCAAATCTGGGCCGTTTTGGACCAAATTTCAGAACAATTTCGAAGAGCCCAACACAAAGCACTGACCAAAGTTTCGTCGAAGTCGGACAATAAATGGGCCGAAAACCTTAAATCAAAAGATCGGTCTATATGGCAGCAATATCCAAATCTAGACCTATCTGTGCCAAATTGCAGAAGCATGTCAAGGGGCTTAACTGTCCCGAATTTTAGCAAAATCGGATAATAAATGTATCTTTTATGGCCCCAAAACCGAGAAATCGGTCTATATGGCAGCTATATACAAATCTGGACCGATTTGTGCCATATTGCAGAACTATGTCTATGGACTTAATTTAACTCACTTTCCCAAATTTCGACGACATCGGACAATAAATGCGCTTTTATGGGCCCAAAGCCTTAAATCAAGAGATCGGTCTATATGACAGCTATATTCAAATCTAGACCGATCTGGGCCAAAATGAAGAAGGACGTCGAAGAGTCTAACTTAACTCACTGTAAATACGCCTTTTATGGTCCCAAAACCTAAAACAGAGTAATCGGTCTATATGTCAGCTATATCCAAATCTAGACCGATCTGTTGACGAAGGATGTCGAAGGGCTTAACACAACTCTCTGCCCTTAAATTTCAGCAAAATCTGATAATAAATGTGTCTTTTATCGACCTAAGATCCTAAATCGGAGGATCGGTCTGTATGGCAGCTATATCCAAATCTGAACCGTTCTGGGCCAAAATGCAGAAAGTTGTCGTAAAGCCTAACACAACTCACTGTCCGAATTTCGGCGACATCGGACAATAAATGCGCCTTTTATGGGCCCAAAGCCAAATCTGAACCTATCTAGGCCAGATTGAAGAAGGACATTGAAGGGCCTAACACAACTCACTGTCCCAAATTTCAGCAAAAATGGATAATAAATATAGCTTTTATGCACCTAAGACCCTAACTCGGCGGATCGGTCTATATGGCAGTTATATCCAAATCTGGACCGATCTGGGCCAAATTGACGAAGGATGTCGAGGGGCCTAATACAACTCACTGTCCAAAATTTCAGCAAAATCGGATAACAAATGCGCCTTATATGGACCTAAGACCCTAATTCGGCGAATCGGTCTATATGAGGGCTATACCAACATATAGTTCGGTATAGCCCATCTTCGAACTAAACCTGATTATAGACAAAAAAGAATCTGTGCAAAGTTTCATTGCAATATCTTTATTTTTAAAGACTGCAGCGTGATTTCAACAGACAGACGGACGGACATGGCTAGATCGCCTTTGATTTTTACGCTGATCAAGAATATATAGACTTTATAGGGTCGGAAATGGATATTTCGATGTGTTGCAAACGCAATGATAAAATGAATATACCACAATTCTTCGGTGGTGGGTATAAAAACTGAAAGTTCATAGCGAAGAAAGAGTGCTTCCGATTGATGGACTGATTTTGATGATATATTCGGGTTTTGCACTCTTTTCGAGAAATTCGCACCTGATTTGGACAAAGTTTTGTACATTGACTTCTGGTATGACCTACAAGTACACTGGACTAATTTCCCTCTAGCATGTTTAGTTTAAGAGATACAGCCTTAGTAAAATTTAGATTTTTGTTGGATTTTCGATGAAATTTTAAATGGAGTCACGAATTGAGGCATTTTTCCCTCTGGGACGCTTAGTTAAGGAGATACAGCCAATTTAAAGTTTTCATAGCTAAATTTCGGTTTTTGATGGATTTTCAATGAAATTTTGCACTTTTCCATGGAGTCACGGAGTGAGGTCTTTTTTACCTCGGGACGCTAAGTTTTGGTGATACAGCAAGTTTTCATTATGAAAACTAAATTTTTGATGGATTTAAGACAAAATTTTTAATTTTTTGATGGAGTCATGAATTGAAGTCCTTTTCGCTCTAAGACGCTTAGTCTGGGTAATACAGCCAATTTAAAATTTTCGTAATGAAAATTTGATTTTTCAAGAAATTTTTAATTGATGAAATTTTTAATTGTTTTTAATGGAGTCACGAAATGAAGTCATTTTCCCTCTACGACGCTTAGTTTAGGTACCCCATTCGGGGTACCCCATTCGAAATTTGGATACCAAATTTTTGTTTGTAGGTTGCTATAAGAGATCACACAAAATTTCGCTTAAATCGCACCACCCTTCTACGAGATCTGGCGTTTCTGAAAATGAAGGTAAGGGGATGGTCCGTCCGCCCGTCAGTCCGTCTTTCCATTCTTCCATCCATCCGTCCGTCTGTCGAAAGCATGCAAACTTTCGAAGGAGTTAAGCTATATGCTTGAAATTTACTTCCTATTGGTGTAGGTTGGTTGGGATTGTAAATGGGTCATATCGGTCCATGTTTTGATATAGCTGCCATATAAACCGATCAGGGATGTTTAAATTCTTGAGCCACTAGAGGACGCAATTTTTATCCGATTTGGCTGAAACTTTGCATGAGATGTTTTGCTATGGTTTCCAACAACTGCATCAATTATGGTCCAAATCGGTCCATAACCTGATATAGCTGTCATATAAACCGATCTTGGGTCTTGACTTCTTGAGCCTCTAGAGTGCGCAATTTCTATCCGATTTGGATGAAATTTTACACAACGTGTTTTGTTACGACTTCTAATAACTGTGCCAAATATGGTTCAAATCGGTCCATAACCTGATATAGCTGCCATATAAACCGATCTGGGATTTAGACTTCTTGACCCAATAGAGGGCACAATTCCTATCCGATTTGGCTGAAATTTTGCATTATGCGTTTTGTTATGACTTCCAACAACTGTGCTAAATAAGATTCAAATCGGTCCATAACCTGATATAGCTGCCATATAAACCGATCTGGGATCTTGACTTCTTGGGCCTCAAGAGGGCGTAAGTATTATCCGATTGGGCTGAGATTTTGACCAACGGCTTCTCCCATGACCTTCAATATATGTGTCAAATCTGGTCTGAATCGGTCTTCAGCCTGATACAGCTCCCCTATCAATCGGCTCAGATTAAGATACAACTCTCTGGTATGTTGACCTATTTACACATATAGGGTAGGTATAGGATATTAATTGCCTCTCCATACTTATTTGAATTTCTCACTTAAATACCACATACGAGTGCTGCTCAATGCGGTATTGCTTGTTGTAGCCTTTACGGTCTGAAAAATTAAGTGATATAAAAACGCTTATTTGTAAATTTAATCCCAGACAGGCAGATAGATTTGATGTGATTGTTGGTGTGGTCACAAACATCAGCCTCAACATCAATGAAAAATCATCATCGTCATCACCATCACGAGCCATTGATTTGTAGTATGTGATTAAAGGGATACGCTGTCTCGATTTGCATGCAAACTAAATCGGTTTTCGTTTTTGTCTGCCAATATTTTGCCGGCGCCTGAAAATGAAAACGAGCATATTAAACTACCATTCAATGGTTCTACCTATGTATGCCATTTTACGTTAAACGTTTATCCTGCCATTGTTGTTATCCTCTTTTTGTATGTCGTCGTCCTTAATGCAACGTACAACGTAGAATCACATGGACTCATGCAAATAATGTTAAAATTTAATCAGCAATGCGTGATTTTGTCATTTTCATTTAAACGAATTTAATTTTCGTTTTTCTGCTAACGCAGCAAGGATTAAAGTCCTTTTGCGGCTGGCAACGAACACCATTCTCTGTCGTAACAGCAGCAGCAGCTCTGATTGTTGTTAAAAAGTTAAATGATTTTGTGCTGATGTTTTGGTTTTGAAAATCTGCAACAAACACTTTGCACGTCATACATTGTTCACCGTTCTCGGTGTGAATCGACCATCCAAAAGAGTCCCCACAAAGGACAAAACCTTCCGTCCACCCATCCGCCCATCCCACAAAAATGCATGGACCAAAATGACGGTTCATATATGATGATGCATTCTTCATGACTGCCTCGGCAATTGATGTTTGATGAAGTTTTTTGCATACATAATTGACATGTAAATCCTTACAAAAATGTGTATGGGCGAGTGTGAATTTATGCATGAGTGAATGAATGTCTGCGCGCGAGTGTGTGTGTGTGTGTGTGTGAACTTGTAAGCGTGTGTGATTGTTTCGCCACATCAAAACCAGACGCCACACGCACCTCTGTTGTGAGTGGTATGACATCCTTAATGAATGAAGGGCGCACAGTGGTAAACTCTAAATTGGGCATCAAGTGGATTTATTGTAATTTGGAAATCTAATTGTCGAAAATACCACTAAATAAATAAAATAAAATAAAATAAAATAAATAAAATAAAATAAAATAAAATAAAATAAAATAAAATAAAATAAAATAAAATAAAATAAAATAAAATAAAATAAAATAAAATAAAATAAAATAAAATAAAATAAAATAAAATAAAATAAAATAAAATAAAATAAAATAAAATAAAATAAAATAAAATAAAATAAAATAAAATAAAATAAAATAAAATAAAATAAAATAATATGAAATAAATTAAAATAAATAAAAATAAAATAAAATAAAATGAAACAAAATAAAATAAAACAAGTCAAAGCGTGCTAAGTTCGGCCGGGCCGAATCTTACATATCCTCCACAATGGATCGCATTTGCCGAGTTCTTCTCCCGGCATCTCTTCTTAGGCAAAAAAGGATATAAGAAAAGATTTGCCCTGCTATTATTATATTATTACATGTTGGAGACCTGTGTAAAATGTCAGCCAATTCGAATAAGAATTGCGCCCTTTGGGGCTCAAGAAGTAAAATAGAGAGATCGATTTATATGGGAGCTGTATGGGGCTGTAGACCGATTCAGATCATAATAAGCACCTATGTTTATGGTCATGAGAGGATCCATAGTACATAATTTCAGGCAAATCGCATAATAATTGCGACCTCTAGAGGCTCAAGAAATCAAGATCGCAGATCGGTTTATATGGCAGCTATATCAGGTTATTAACCGATTTGAACCATACTTGGATATCATAACAAAACACGTCGTGCAAAATTTCATTCCAATCGGATAAGAATTGCGCACTCCAGAGGCTCAAGAAGTCTAGACCCAAGATCGGTTTATATGGCAGCTATATCAGGTTATGGACCGATTTGAACCATACTTGGCAAAGTTGTTGGATATAATAACAAAACACGTCGTGCAAAATTTCATTAAAATCGGATAAGAATTGCGCCCTCTAGAGGCTCAAAAAGTCAAGACCCAAGATCGGTTTATATGGCAGCTATATCAGGTTATTGACCGATTTAAACCATACTCCGCACAGTTGTTGGATATCATAACAAAACACGTCGTGCAAAATTTCATTCCTATCGGATAAGAATTGCGCACTCTAGAGGCTCAAGAAGTCAAGACCCAAGATCGGTTTATAAGGCAGCTATATTAAAACATGGACCGATATAGCCCATTTGCAATACCAACCGACCTACACTAATAAGAAGTATTTGTGCAAAATTTCAAGCGGCTAGCTTTACTCCTTCGGAAGTTAGCGTGCTTTCGACAGACAGACGGACGGACGGACGGATATGGCTAGATCGACATAAAATGTCGCGACGATCAAGAATATATATACTTTATGGGGTCTCAGACGAATATTTCGAGTAGTTACAAACAGAATGACGATATTAGTATACCCCCCATTTTATGGTGGAGGGTATAATAAAATAAAATAAAACGGCTGAACCGATTACCTTGAAATTTTCACAGCTTGGGTAGGTTGGTCTGTAAGGAAATATAGGCTATATAAATTTTTGATATCGGAAGGGGGAGCGGACCTTCCCCCTTACCACAAAACTACTGCCCAAAAATAAAAGTGGACCGATCGGGACAATATGGAATTCAAATGAAAGGTATTCAAGAGTAGAGTACGAATTTCACAATAAAAGTTGGGTCAAAGTACCTCGGAGGCCGCCCCGGCCCCAAAACCCCTTAAAATAAGTTTATTTGACGATCATGACAATATGGGACTCAAATAAAAGATATTCAGGAGAAGGTTACGAATATGGTCAGGAAATAGGAATAGGCCTTACAATTTATTGGCAACGGAGGGGACCGACCCTCCACCGTTACCCCAAAAACACCATTCAAAATCTAAAGTGGACCGATAAGGACAATATGGGTATGAAATGAAAAGTATGCGGGAGTAGATAACGAATCTGGCATACAAATTCTTGTCGAAGTATAGGGGATCAACCCACCACCACATAAACGCCCAAAATGGGCGCAATAGCCAATCACGGATACAGGGGATTCGGTTTGTTTGTTCCGTATAGACTGAAAAACGGCAAAACCGATTTTCTCGAAATTTTCGCATATTGTGTAGGTTGGTCTGGAAGAAAACAAAGGCTATATTTTTTTCGGTTTCGGAAAGGGGCGGACGGCATAAGGTGGTGGTTATGCCAAAAACACAACCTTAAATCAAAAGTGGACCGATCGGACAGTATAGGTATCAAATGAAAATTATTGGAGAGTAGAATACGAATATGTAGGCCACCTTAGCGCAGAGGTTAGCATGTCCGCCTATGACGCCTGAACGCCTGGGTTCGAATCCTGGAGAGACCATCTGAAAAAATTTTCAGCTGTGGTTGTCCCCTCCTAATGCTGGCAACATTTGTGAGGTACTATGCCATGTAAAACTTCTCTCTAAGGAGGTGTCGGACTGCGGCACGCCGTTCGGACTCGGCTACAAAATGGAGGCCCCTTTTCATTGAAATTAAACTTGAATCGGACTGTACTCATTGATATGTGAGAAGTTTGGCCCTGTTCCTTAGTGGAATGTTCATGAACAAAATTTTCATTTGCAGAATACGAATATGGTATTGAAATTTGGGTCTAAGTACCCATCGGGCCGCCCCAACCCCAAAACTTCCCCAAACAGACACATTCGACGTTCTTTTGAATATGGGGTTCAAATGAAAGGTATTCGGGGGTAGATTTCGAATCTGGCACACAAAATCAGATCGTAGTATAGGCGGTCACGCCACCCCTCTGAAAGGCCATTAGACCCATTATGACTATATGATACTAGGCTGAACCGATTTTCTTAAAATTTTCATAGATTGTGTACTTTTGTCTGGAAGGAAACATAGGCTATATAATTTTTAGATATCTGGTGGAGGCGAACCCTCCCCTTACCACAAAAACGCAACCCATATCCGAAAGTTATTGGAGACCAGAAGACGGATATGGTATTAAAATTTGGTGCAAATACCCTGCCTGAAATTTGGAACAAAGATTTAAATTAGTCGGTCTGTAAACAAATATAGCCCCCATATAAACCGATTCCCGGATTTGACTTCTTGAGCCCTTAGAAGCCTTAATTTTCAACTGCTTTGGCTGAAATTTTAAACAAATACTTGTGCTATGACTTTCAGCATCCATGCCAAGTACGATCCGAATTGGTCTATAAACAGATATAGGACTAATATGAACCGATCCCCGGATATGATTTCTTGAGCCCTTAAAAGGCTCAATTTTTATCACATTTGGCTGAAATTTAGAAAAAAGTCTTGAGTTATGACTTTCATCAACCGCGCCAAGTATGATCCGAGTCGCTCTGTAAAAAGATATAGCCCCCATATAAACCGTTTCCTGGATTTGACTTCTTCAGCCCTTAGAAGCCTCAATTTACATCCGATTTGGCTGAAAATTGGCTCAAAATCAATACCAAGTTTTATCCAAATCGGCCAATATGGTTACATAGGCCCACCTAAGAACCGATATCCCAATATGACTTCTTGAGACCAAAATAATTCAAATTCAAACTCAGTTAATAAGGGTACATTTTTAGCGGAATTCATGGTGGTGGGAACCCAACATTCGGCCCGGCCGAACTAAGCTCGCTTTTACTACTTCAATATTCGAATGGAGAGGACCAGAAATATAGAAAGCGGGTTATTTGTATGCATTTTTATCCGAAAGCATGGTAAGTGGGCATCCAAGTTTTTTCTTAAAACTAAAACATGTGTTTCAATCGATTGATACCCTTAATGCCACGGTGCCTGTTTGTGATGAATTGGAGCCTATTGTGCCGATCACAAAGTGATGAATTGACAACAAAATTTCCGTTAAGTTAAGCTTTAGTGTTGACAAGTAACCACATTTATGCGGGGATTGTGAACAAACTGGCGGCAGATAACATAAACGTTGAAGAACAACATGTCGTTCTAATAGCAACTAATTT